>NC_041225.1:2946620-2957063 GCF_002837175.3 Physeter macrocephalus | reverse complement strand
TTTTTTTTTTTTTTTTTTTTTTTTGCGGTACACGGGCCCCTCACTGCTGCGTCCTCTCGCGTTGCGGAGCACAGGCTCCGGACGCGCAGGCCCAGTGGCCACGGCCCACAGGCCCAGCCGCTCCGTGGCATGTGGGACCCTCCCAGACCAGGGCACGAACCCGCTTCCCCCGCACCGGCAGGCGGACTCCCAACCACTGTGCCACCAGGGAAGCCCGATATGCTAAACTTTTATAGAATATAAACCAACAATTATTATAGAAAAAATAAAATATTGAATAACTTCTTTTTCTCCTCCAAAATACTCAACATGGAGAGTTCCACAGGTTACCTTCATCCATTATTTAAAGAACACATATCCTAGTAATTTAATATGTTCCAAAAAATAAAAAAGACAATATGACTTCTGATATTTTTAAAATTCAAATTATAATTGTTTATTGCTGGAACTTAGGAAAGCAATTTTTAAATATTGTATCCCATAATCTTTCTAT
This sequence comes from Physeter macrocephalus, assembly GCF_002837175.3. Lineage (NCBI taxonomy): Eukaryota > Metazoa > Chordata > Mammalia > Artiodactyla > Physeteridae > Physeter > Physeter macrocephalus. The sequence continues at coordinate 2,956,570 of NC_041225.1, read as the reverse complement.
ATTTGCTTAAGTTCCTGGAGTTTATCTATTAATTCTATGGGATTTTCTTACATAGACCATCTTGTCATTTGAGATTAAAGCCTGTTAATTTCTTCCTTCTCAAACTGTATATGACATTTCTTTTTCTTGTATTGTTGCACTAACTAGAACTTACTGTATGAAGTGAAAGATCTGTTCTTGGTATTAGGATGAAAATATCCAGTTTCTTATGAAGTATATTAGCACCAGACTCACATATAAGACTACGTCATTTCTTTTTTTTTTTTTTTTCTGTGGTACATGTGCCTCTCACTGTTGTGGCCTCTCCCGTTGTGGAACACAGGCTCCGGACATACAGGCTCAGCGGCCATGGCTTACAGGACCAGCTACTCTGCGGCATGTGGGATCTTCCCAGACCGGGGCACGAACCCGTGTCTCCTGCATCAGCAGGTGGACTCTCAACCACTGTGCCACCAGGGAAGCCCTATGTCATTTCTTATAGCATCCCTGTGATGTTTGCATTTTTAACTCCATTTTACAAGTAAGATGAATAAAACAACAAACATAAACAATAAATTTCTTGTTTAAATCATATCAATTGGTCATATATACAAACAATTTCCATATCTTATTAATGGTTAATCACTGCTCGGAAACATTATTCTACATTAATTTTACTGTTAAGAAAACACACCCTCCAACAATAAAAAAAGACTAGCAAAAGTGGCTGGAATTGATTTATAAGTTTTATACCATGTAATAAGTGCTTGCTGATACTCAGGTGTCTGGTTGAATAAGTATATTGATAGTTTGCGGCCAATGTCTGTCCTGATTTAACAAATAGCATGCCCCCTACCATACTGTTAGTTAAACATGTTGAATCTCTCACTAAATACTCTGTAATCATTAAAAATTATTTTTGGGCATGAACACAAAGTAAAAAATAAATTTATAAACATCTTGTATGATGAAATCCTAATTTGAGGTCATACTAGAAAGGACTGTAATCAAGATGCTAACCATAGATATTAAGATTACAAGTAATATTTTATTTCTCATCTATGTTAATTAAATTATATTTTCCCACAAAGATTAAGTATGAAGTTAGAGTTATATAAAAACTTTGTGTTCCTTCTAATATTTAATGAATTGACCATGAGTTTTTAATTTAAGTTTCTTTCACTGGGTTTATTTTACCTTTCACAAATTTAACATTTCTTTTCATGATAATTTGTAGAGTGATACATTATAAACAAGGAATACATTGCTTTATGTTTCTGATGTGATTCTTTGTATTACTTAAGAAACATAAAAGGAAATAAACTATCTTCCCTTGTTTTCAGAATTACACATTAAAGAATAAAGGATAGGAAGAGGAGTCAAGATAGGGGAATAGGAGGACATGGAATTTGTCACTCCTCACAAGTTCATCAAAAACACATCTACAAATGGAAAAATTCCCACAGAGCTCCTGCTGAACAGTAATGGTAGACTTCAGACACCTAAAAGAATGAAAGAAAGAAGAAACAATAAAAAAAGAAAAGAGGAATAAAAAAAAGAGACCAGCAACCCTGGCAGGAAGCTGAAGGTGAAGAGAGATCTCCACATTAAGAAAGACTCCCTCACGGAGGGGGAAAGCAGCTGGGACAGAAAAGGAACTTCAGGGGATCAAAGAAGAATGCAGCAGACAATCTGTGGAAGGCAGGACAAAGTAAAAAACACACCCATGAGCTACACCACAGCTCTATGCATTCCAGCCTGAATCTTGAGTCACCCATTACGAGTGGGAGCTGGGCACCAGAAAGAGGAATTTGGAGTGCAGACCCAGGAGAGGACAGCTCTTAGCTGTGAAAAGCCAGCCTGAAGAGACAGGAGCAAGGGGAGCCACAACTGGGAAAGTCCGAGACACCATAGCAAGGTGTCATTATTGAGTGGTGTGGAAAGGGCAGAGCCACCATTATAACCCCCTTCCCCACCCTCTTACTTCTTTGGCCTCTGTGGGCATTGGGAGAGGCTTCTACCTGAGCAGGACCACCCACCCCTCTGGGCAGGGTCACCTCCAGCTGTGTAGGCTCCAGGGGCCTGAGTGCTGCCCACCCCAAAACCTCCTTGGGAATCAGCCCTGGGAGCCCCTGTCTGAGATCCCTCTGAAGGTGGCAGTGTCAGAGGGCTAAAGCGCAGGGTTGGAAGACCAGACCTGGGGAGAGAAATGAAGTTGGCTGTGTGGATACAGTAGAAGGGAGAGGGGGTGAGGGGACGTGTAGGTGGGAATGACCCTAGGATAGCAGGGTCTGCCTGGAAAGCAAGGTACCATTGTTGAGAGGCTTGCAGGGGGTGGGACAAAGAACCCTCCCTGTTGCAGGTACTAGGAGTATCCAACTCTGTTCCACTCAGCCGCTGCTTTCGTTCCCTTTCACCTGGGCAAGGATCATACACCTGAGTGTGGCACACACGCACAGGAGGGTTAAAACAAAAATGTAACCTGAGGGGCAGAGCAACTAAGGAAGAGAAACACAAATCTTTCTATGCAGCATCACAAGCTGTGAATTAAATCCCTAAGAATGGCTGGGTAAATCCTGCATTTGTGGAATACCTGAATACATGACAGTTTCAACATTTGAGATCAGTCTAGCCTTGGCAGCACTGGACTTTGTGGGAAAATACACATGGGAATCAGGAAAAACCAGAGTCTGAGCTGGCCCCACAGTGTCCACAGCAGGTCTGGAGACATACCTAGAGGTATTGGAAGGCCTCCTAGGGAGGTGGCCCTAGAAAAATATTCTTAACACTACTATTCTGTCATGGTTTATTTCATTTTTTTAAGTTGTTGGTACTTTTGCTTTTATTATTTTTTATCTTTTATTTTCTACTCTTATTTTAAAAATTTTTTATCTCATGTTATTTTCTTAATATATATAAACTTTTAATTTTTTATAGTTTTAATTTTTTTGTTGCTCTGTGAATTTTGTCTTGTTTTTGTTTTTCATTATATATATATATATATTTTCCCTTTTTCTTTTTTTCAGTTGTTTTTAGGTGTATATTCTATGTTTTATTGGCTTTTGTTGTTGTTGTTGATGTTGCTTGCTTTCCCCCATTTCTGTTTTATTTTTCATTCTTTGTTTTCATTAGTATAATCCTTCTTGACAGTTCTCTTATTAGAAGTCTCTTGTTTGGTTGTCTGTTCCCTTGTTTGTTTTTTAATTTTATTTTCTGTGTGTGTGTGTGTCTATGTGAATGGGTGTTTTGTTGCTGTTGCTTCTGTTTGTTTGCTGCTGTTCTTGTTCTTTGCCCTGAGCTTTGTTTGTCTGTTTTTTCTTTGTTTTGTTTTTATGTTTTTCTTTTCTTTGTTCAATTTTTTTTATCAGGCCATGCTATGCGGCTTGATTGAAACCAAGATCTTGGTTCCCTGACCAGGGTCAGGCCTGGGGACTCCAGGGTGGGAACATAGAGTCCAGGACGCTGGAACAACAGAGAATTCCTGGGCTCAGGGCATATTAAACGGTGTGCTCATTCCTGAAGGTATCCATATCAATACCAAGACCTGGACCCACACAACTGCCTGATGGCCCCAGTGCTAAATACCTCACACCAAACAACCAGAAAGACAGAAACAGAGCCCTACCCTTCAGTAGACAGGCTGCCTAAAGTCATACTAACCTTACAGACACACCAAAACACATCACCAGTTGCCTCCCTACCCATCAGAGGGAAAAGACTCAGCTCTGACCAACAGAGCACAGGCACCAGGCCTTCCCTCCAGTAAGCCTGCACAAGCCCCTGGACCAACCTCACTCAGCAGGGGACAGTCAACAAAAACAAAAAGAACTACAACCATGCAGTCTGCGGAAAGAAGACCATAAACACAGTAGGTTAGACAAAATGAAATGACAGAGAAATACCCTGCAGACAATGGTGCAAGATAAAATCCCACAAACCAAATAAATGAAGAGGAAATAGGCCAGCTATCTGAAAAAGAATTCACAGTGATGATAATAAAAAGGATCCAAGATCTCGGAAATAGAATGGCAAAAATACAAGAAATGGTTAAGAAGGACCAAGAAGAATTAAGGAACAAAAAATCAATGATAAACAACACAATAACTGAAATGAAAAATACACAAGAAGGAATGACAACAGAATAACTGAGGCAGAAGAACAAATAAGTGAGCTGGAAGATAGAATGGTGAAAATAACTGCCGAGAAACAGAATTAAAAAAAAGAATGAAAAGAATTGAGGATAGTCTTAGAGACATCTGGGACACATCAAATGCACCAGTGTTCAAATTATAGGGGCCCCAGAAGAAAAAGAGAAAGGCAAAGGGCCTGAGAAAATATTTGAAGAGATTATAATTGAAAAATTCCCTAACATGGGAAAAGAAAGAGTCAATCAAGTCCAGGAAGCACAGAGAGTTCCATAAGGAAAAAAACAAGGAGAAACACACCAAGATACATATTAATCAAACTAGCAAAAATTAAATACAGAGAAAAATATTAAAAAGCAACAAGGGAATAGCAACAAATAACCTACAAGGGAATGCCCATAAGTTTATCAGCTTATCTTTCAGCAGAATCTTTGCAGGCCAGAGGGAATGGCAAGACATATTTAAATGATGAAAGGGAAAAACCTACAACCAGGATTACTCTACCTGGCGAGGATCTCATTCAGAATCAATGGAGAAATCAAAAGCTTTACAGACAACCAAAAGCTAAGAGAATTCAGTATCACCAACTCAGCATTAAAACAAAAGTTAAAGGAACTTCTCTAGGAGAGGAACACAAGAAAAGAAAAAGACCTACAAGAACAAAGCCAGAACAATTGAGAAAATGCCAATAGGAACATACATATCAAAAATTACCTTAAATGTAAATGGATTAATTCCTCCAACCAAAAGACACAGACTAGCTGAATGGATTCAAAAACAAGAACCATATATATGCTGTCTACAAGAGACCCATTTCAGACCTACGGACACATACAGAATGAAAGTGAGGGCATAGAAAAAGATATTCCATGCAAATGGAAATCAAAAGAAAGCTGGAGTAGCAATACTCATATCAGATAAAATAGACTTTAAAATAAAGACTATTACAAGAGACAAGGAAAGACACAGCATAATGATCCAAGAATCAATCCAGGAAGAAGATATAACAATTGTAAGTATCTATGCACACAATATAGGAGCACCTCAATACAAAAGGCAAATGTTAACAGCCATAAAAGGAGAAATTGACAGTAACACGATAGTGGGGGACTTTAACACCTCACTTACACCAATGGACAGATCATCAAACAGAAAATAAATAAGGAAACATAAGCTTTAAATGACACAATAGACCAAATAGACTTAATTGATATTTACAGGACATTCCACCCAAAAGTGGCCGAACCACATTCTTCTCAAGTGCTCACAGAACATTCTCCAGGATAGATCACATTTTGGGTTCACAAATCCAGCTTTGATAATTTAAGAAAATTGAAATTGTATCAAGCATCTTTTCTGACCACAATGCTATGAGACTAGAAATCAATAACAGGGAAAAAAACTGTAAAAAAATAAAAACACATGGAGATTAAACAATACACTGCTAAAAGACTAAGAGATCACTGAAGAAATTAAAGAGAAATCAAATAATATCTAAAAACAAATGACAATGAAAACACAATGACCCAAAACCTATGGGATGCAGCAAAAGCAGTTCTAAGAGGGAAGTTTAAAAATTACCTTAAATGTAAATGGATTAATTCCTCCAACCAAAAGACACAGACTAGCTGAATGGATTCAAAAACAAGAACCATATATATGCTGTCTACAAGAGACCCATTTCAGACCTACGGACACATACAGAATGAAAGTGAGGGCATAGAAAAAGATATTCCATGCAAATGGAAATCAAAAGAAAGCTGGAGTAGCAATACTCATATCAGATAAAATAGACTTTAAAATAAAGACTATTACAAGAGACAAGGAAAGACACAGCATAATGATCCAAGAATCAATCCAGGAAGAAGATATAACAATTGTAAGTATCTATGCACACAATATAGGAGCACCTCAATACAAAAGGCAAATGTTAACAGCCATAAAAGGAGAAATTGACAGTAACACGATAGTGGGGGACTTTAACACCTCACTTACACCAATGGACAGATCATCAAACAGAAAATAAATAAGGAAACATAAGCTTTAAATGACACAATAGACCAAATAGACTTAATTGATATTTACAGGACATTCCACCCAAAAGTGGCCGAACCACATTCTTCTCAAGTGCTCACAGAACATTCTCCAGGATAGATCACATTTTGGGTTCACAAATCCAGCTTTGATAATTTAAGAAAATTGAAATTGTATCAAGCATCTTTTCTGACCACAATGCTATGAGACTAGAAATCAATAACAGGGAAAAAAACTGTAAAAAAATAAAAACACATGGAGATTAAACAATACACTGCTAAAAGACTAAGAGATCACTGAAGAAATTAAAGAGAAATCAAATAATATCTAAAAACAAATGACAATGAAAACACAATGACCCAAAACCTATGGGATGCAGCAAAAGCAGTTCTAAGAGGGAAGTTTATAGCAATACACTCCTACCTCAAGAAACAAGAAAAATCTCAAATAAGCAACCTAAAGCAATTAGAGAAAAAAGAACAACCCTTACACCTAAAGAAACTAGAGAAAGAAGAACAAAGAAAACCCAAAATTAGTAGAAGGAGGGGGGCTGGGAGCTGAGCCTTGGGCTTCAGTCGGATCCCAGGGAGAGGTCTGGAGTTGGCAGCGTGAAAACAGCCTGAAAGGATTAGTGCACCACGGCTAGCCGGGAGGGACTCTGGGAGAAGTCTGGAGCTGCTGAAGAGGCAAGAGACCTTTTCTTCCCTCTTTGCTTCCTGGGGCACAAGGAGAGGGGTTTAAGCGCACCGCTTAAAGGAGCTCCAGAGATGGGCACGGAGCTGCCAAAGAGACAAGAGACTTTTTCTTGCCTCTTTGTTTCCTGGTGTGAGAGGAGAGGGGATTAAGCGCACTGCATAAAGGAGCTCCAGAAAAGAGCATGAGCCGCGGCTGTCAGCGCAGACACCAGAGACAGGTGTGGGATGCTAGGGTTGCTGCTACTGCCACAAAGAGGCCTGTGTGCGAGCACAGGTCACTCTCCACACCTCCCCTCCCGGGAGACTGTGCAGCCTGCCACAGCTGGGGTCCTGGGACCCAGGGACAACTTCCACAGGAGAAAACGAGGCGTGCCTCGGGCTGGTGCAGTGACATGCCGGCCTCTGCTGCCACAGCCTTGGCCCGCATCCATGCCCCTCCCTCCCCCTGGCCTGTGCCAGAGCCCCCGAATCAGCTGCTCCTTTAACCCCATCCAATCTGAGCTAAGAGCAGACGCCCTCGGATGATCTACGTGCAGAAGTGGGGTCAAGTCCAAAGCTGAACCCCAGGAGCTGTGCAAACAAAGAGGAGAGGGGGAGGTCTCTCCCAGCAGCCTCAGAAGAAGCAGATTAAAGCTCCACAATCAAAGTGAAGTGCCATGTATCTGTGGAAAACCTGAATAGACAGCGAAATATCCCAAGTTGCCTTCTTTCCTTCCTTCCTTCCTTCCTTTCTTTCTTTCCTTTCTATTTTTTCTCCTTTTATTTTGAGTCATGTGGATTAAAGGCTCTTGGCACTCCAGCCAGGCATCACGGCTGTGTCTCTGAGGTGGGAGAACCAACCTCAGGACACTGGTCCACAGGAGAGCTCTCAGCTCCACGCAATATCAAAAGGCGAAATTCTCCCAGAGATCTCTATCTCAACACCAAGACCCAGCTTCACTCAAGGACCAGCAACGTACAGTGCTGGACACCATATGCCCAACAAATAGCAATACAGGACTACAACCCCATCCATTAGCAGAGAGGCTGCCGAAAATCATAATATGGCTACCAACATTCCAAAACAAACCACCAGACGTGGACCTGCCCACCAGAAAGATAAGATCCAGCCTCATCCACCAGAACATAGGCACTAGTCCCCCCAAACAGGAAACCTACTCAACCCCACTGAACCAACCTTAGCCACTGGGGACAGTCACCAAAATCAATGGGAACTAAGAACCTGCAGCCTGAAAAAAGGAGACCCCAAACACAGTAAGCAAAATTAAAAGACATAAAAACACACAGAAGATGAAGGAGCAAGGTAAAAACCCACCAGGGGCTCTGACTGACCCAGTTTTTTTCTTTTTTTTAATAAAATTTTTCTTGTTAATAATTATTTTTTATTTTAATAACTATATTTCATCCTACTTTATTTTGTCTTCTTCCTTTCTCCCTTCCTTTCTTCCTTTCTTTCTTCCTTCCTTTCTTCCTTTCTTTCATCCTCCCTTCCTTCCTCCCTTCCTTCCTTCCTTCCTTTCTTTCTTTCCTTTCTATTTTTTCATTGCAGAGCAGAATAAAAAAAATAAGAATGAAAAGAACTGAGGACAGTCTCAGAGACCTCTGGGACAACATTAAACGCACCAACATTCGAATTATAGGGGTCCCAGAAGAAGAAGAGAAAAAGAAAGGGACTGAGAAAATATTTGAAGAGATTATGGTTAAAAACTCCCCTAATGTAGGAAAGGAAATAGTCAATCAAGTCCAGGAAGCACAGAGAGTCACATACAGGATAAATCCAAGGAGAAACATGAAAAAATACATAATAATCAAACTTTCAAAAATTAAATACAAAGAAAACATATTAAAAGCATCAAGGGAAAAACAACAAATAACACACAAGAGAATCCCCATAAGGAAAACATCTGATCTTTCAGCAGAAACTCTGCAAGCCAGAAGGGAGTGTCAGGACATTCTTAAAGTGCTGAAGGAGAAAAACCTACAACCAAGATTACTGTACCCAGCAAGGATCTCATTCAGATTTGATGGAGAAATTAAAACCTTTACAGACAAGCAAAAGCTGAGAGAGTTCAGCACCACCAAACCAGCTTTACAACAAATGCTAAAGGAACTTCTCTAGGCAAGAAACACAAGAGAAGGAAAAGACCTACAAGAACAAACCCGAAACAATTAAATAAACGGTAATAGGAACATACATATCGAGAATTACCTTAAATGTAAGTGGATTAAATGCTCCCACCAAAAGACACAGACTGGCTGAATGGATATACATAAGGCAAATGCTAGCAGCCATTAAAGAGTAAGTCGACAGTAACACAATCATATTAGGGGACACCCCACCTTCACCAATGCACAGATCGTCCAAAATGAAAATAAATAAGGAAACACAAGCTTTAAATGATACATTACCCAAGATGGACTTAATTGATATTTATAGGACATTCCATCCAAAAACAACAGAATACACATTTTTCTCAAGTGCTCATGGAACATTCTCCAGGATAGATCATATATTGGGTCACAAATCTAGCCTTGGCAAATTTAAGAAAATTGAAATCATATCAAGTATCTTTTCTGACCACAACGCTATGAGACTAGATATCAATTACAGGAAAAGATCTATAAAAAATACAAACACATGGAGGCTAAACAATACACTACTTAATAACGAAGTGATCACTGAAGAAATCAAAGAGGAAATCAAAAAATACTTAGAAACAAATGACAATGGAGACACGACGACCCAAAACCTATGGGATGCAGCAAAAGCAGTTCTAAGAGGGAAGTTTATAGCAATACAATCCTACCTTAAGAAACAGGAAACATCTCGTATAAACAACCTAACTTTGCACCTAAAGCAACTAGAGAAAGAAGAACAAAAAAACCCCAAATTTAGCAGAAGGAAAGAAATCATAAAGATCAGATCAGAAATAAATGAAAAAGAAATGAAGGAAACAATAGCAAAGATCAATAAAACTAAAAGCTGGTTCTTTGAGAAGATAAATAAAATTGATAAACCATTAGCCAGACTCATCAAGAATAAAAGGGAGAAGACTCAAATCAATAGAATTAGAAATGAAAAAGGAGACGTAACAAC
>NC_041225.1:2944255-2946282 GCF_002837175.3 Physeter macrocephalus | reverse complement strand
AAATATGAACAGACCAATCACAAGCACTGAAATTGAAACTGTGATTAAAAATCTTCCAACAAACAAAAGCCCAGGACCAGCTGGCTTCACAGGTGAATTCTATCAAACATTTAGAGAAGAGCTAACACCTCTCCTTCTCAAACTCTTCCAAAAGACAGCAGAGGGAGGAACACTCCCAAACTCATTCTATGAGACCACCATAACCCTGATACCAAAACCAGACAAAGACATCACAAAGAAAGAAAACTACAGGCCAATATCACTGATGGACCTAGATGCAAAAATCCTCAACAAAATACTAGCAGACAGAATCAAACAGCACATTAAAAGGATCATACACCATGATCAAATGGGTTTTATCCCAGGAATGCAAGGATTCTTCAATATACGCAAATCAATCAACGTGATACACCATATCAACAAACTGAAGGAGAAAAACCATATGATCATCTCAATAGATGCAGAGAAAACTTTTGACAAAATTCAACACCCATTTATGATAAAAACCCTGCAGAAAGTAGGCATAGAGGGAACTTTCCTCAACATAATAAAGGCCATATATGACAAACCCACAGCCAGCATTGTTCCCAATGGTGAAAAACTGAAACCATTTCCACTAAGATCAGGAACAAGACAAGGTTGCCCACTCTCACCACTCTTATTCAACATAGTTTTGGAAGTTCTAGCCACAGCAATCAGAGAAAAAAAAAAAGAAATAAAAGGAATACAAATAGGAAAAGAAGAAGTAAAGCTGTCACTATTTGCAGATGACATGATATTATACATAGAGAATCCTAAGGATGCTACCAGAAAACCACTAGAGCTAATCAATGAATTTGGTAAAGTAGCAGGATACAAAATTCATGCACAGAAATCTCTGGCATTCTTATACACTAATGATGAAAAATCTGAGAGTGAAATTAAGAAAACACTTCCATTTACTACTTCAACAAAAAGAATAAAATATCTTGGAATAAATCTACCTAAGGAGACAACACACCTGTATGCAGAAAACTATAAGACACTGATGAAAGAAATTAAAGATGATACAAATAGGTGGAGAAATATACCATGTTCTTGGATTGGAAGAATCAACATTGTGAAAATGACTCTACTACCCAAAGCAATCTACAGAGTAAAGCCAGACACTATAAAACTCTTAGAGGAAAACATAAGACACTGATGAAAGAAATTAAAGATGATACAAACAGATGGACAGATATACCATGTTCTTGGATTGGAAGAATCAACATTGTGAAAATGACTCTACTACCCAAAGCAATCTACAGATTCAATGCAATCCCTATCAAACTACCACTGCCAGTTTTCACAAAACTAGAACAAAAAATTTCACAATGGAACAGGATAGAAAGCCCAGAGATAAAGCCACACACATATGGTCACCTTAGCTTTGATAAAGGAGGGAAGGATATACAGTGGAGAAAAGACATCTCTTCAATAAGTGGTGCTGGGAAAACTGAACAGGTACATGTAAATGTATGAAATTAGAACACTCCCTAACACCATACACAAAAATAAACTCAAAATGGGTTAAAGACCTACATGTAATGCCAGACACTATCAAACTCTTAGAGGAAAACATAGGCAGAACACCTTATGACATAAATCACAGCAACATCCTTTTTGACCCACCTCCTAGAGAAATGGAAATAAAAACAAAAATAAACAAATGGCACCTAATGAAACTTTAAAGCTTTTGAACAGCAAAGTATACCATAAATAAGACCAAAAGACAACCTTCAGAATGGGAGAAAATATTTGCAAATGAAGCAACTGACAAAGGATTAATATCCAAAATTTATAAGCAACTCATGCAACTCAATAACAAAAAACAAACAACCCAATCCAAAAATGGGCAGAAGAACTAAATAGACATTTCTCCAAAGAAGATATACAGTTTGCCACAAACACATGAAAGTATGCTCTAAATCATTAATCATTAGAGAAATGCAAATCAAAACTACAATGAGATATCATCTCAAACTGGTCAGAATGGCCATCATCAA
>NC_041225.1:2941116-2943995 GCF_002837175.3 Physeter macrocephalus | reverse complement strand
CAGATGAATGGATAAAGAAGATGTGGCACATATATACAATGGAATATTACTCAGCCACAAAAGAAATGAAACTGTTATTTGTAATGAGGTGGATAGACCTGGAGTTGGTCATACAGAGTGAAGTAAGTCAGAAGGAGAAAAACAAATACCATATGCTAACACATATATATGGATTCTAAGAAAAAAAATGTCATGAAGAGATTACTGGTAGGACGGGAATAAAACACAGACCTACTAGAGCATGGACTTGAGGATATGGGGAGGGGGAAGGGTAAGCTGTGATGAAGTGAGAGAGTGGCATGGACATATATACACTACCAAATGTAAAATAGCTAGCTAGTGGGAAGCAGCCACATAGCACAGGGAGATCATCTCTGTGCTTTGTAACCACCTAGAGGGGTGGGATGGGAAGGGTGGGAGGTAGGGAGATGCAAGAAGGAAGAGATATGGGAACATATGTATATGTATAACTGATTCACTTTGTTGTAAAGCAGAAATTAACACACCATTGTAAAACCGTTATACTCCAATAATGATGTTAAAAAAAAGAAAAAAAATTAGTAGAAGGATAAAAATCATAAAGATCAGAGCAGAAATAAATGAAATAGAAATGAAGAAAACAATAGCAAAGATCAATAAAACAAAAAGCTTGTTCTTTGGGAAGATAAACAAAACTAATAAACATTTAGCAGACTCATCAAGAAAAAAAGGGAGAGGACTAAGATCAGTAAAATTAGAAATGAAAAAGGAGAAGTTACAACTGACTTCATAGAAATACAAATGATCATGAGAGATTACTACAAGCAACTATATGCCAATAAAATGGACAACCTGGATGAAATGGACAAATTCTTAGAAAAGCAAAACCTTCCAAACCTGAACCAAGAAGCAAGAGAAAATATGAACAGACCAATCACAAGTAATGAAATTGAAACTGTGATAAAAATCTTCCAACAAACAAAAGTCCAGGACCAGATGGCTTCACAGGTGAATTCTATCAAACATTTAGGAAAGAACTAACACCCATCCTTCTCAAAGTCTTCCAAAAAACTGCAGAGAGTGGAACACTCCAAAACACATTCTACAAGGTTACCATCACCCTGATACTAAAACCAGACAAAGATATCACACAAAAAAGAAAAATACAGGCTAATATCACTGATGAGCATAGTCTCAAAAATCTTCAACATAATACTAGCAAGCAGAATCCAAAAACACATTAAAAGGATCACACACCATGACCCAGTGGGATTTATTCCAGGGATGCAAAGATTCTTCAATATATGCAAATCAATCAATGTGATACCCCATATTAATAAATTAAAAATTAGAACCATATGATCACCACAGTAGATGCAGGAAAAGCTTTTGACAAAATTCAACACCCATTTATGATAAAAACTCTCCAGAAAGTGGGCATAGAGGGAATCTACCTCAACATAATAAAGACATATATGACAGCAAACATTATTCTCAATGGTGAAAAACTGAAAGTATTTCCTCTAAGATCAGGAACAAGACAAGTGTGTCTACTCTCACCACTATTATTCAACATAGTATTGGAAGTCCTAGCCATGGCAATCAGAGAAGAAAAAGAAATAAAAGGAATCCAAACTGGAAAAGAGGAATTAAAACTGGGAAAACTGGACAGCTACCTGTGAAAGAATGAAATTAGAACACTCCCTAACTCCATATACAAGAATAAACTCAAAATGGATTAAAGACTTAAATGTAAGACCAGACAATATAAAACTCTCAGAGGAAAACTTAGGCAGAACACTCTTTGACAAAAATCACAACATCTTTTTGACCCACCTTCTAGAGTAATGAAAATTAAAGCATAAATAAACAAATGGGACTTACCTAAACTTAACAGCTTTTGCACAACAAAGGAAACCATAAATGAGATGAAAAGACAACCCTCAGAATGGGAGAAAGTATTTGAAAAAGTAGCAACTGACAAGGGATTAATATCCAAAATATACAAACAGCTCATGCAGCTCAATATCAAAAACAACAACAACAACAACAAAAAAACCAGTCAAAGATTGGGCAGAAGACCTGAATAGACATTTCTCCAAAGATATACAGATGGCCAACAGACACATGAAAAGATGCTCAACATCACTAATTATTAGAGAAATGCAATCAAAACTACAATGAGGTATCACCTCACACCGGTCAGAATGGCCATCATCAAAAAATCTACAAACAATAAATGCTCTAAAGGGTGTGGAGAAAAGGGAACTCTCTTGCACTGTTGGTGAGAAAGTAAATTGATACAGCCACTATGGAAAACAATATGGAGTTTCCTTAAAAAACTAAAATTGAACTACCATATGACCCAGCAATCCCACTACTGGGTATATACCCAGAGAAATCCATAATTCAAAAAAAACACTTTCACCACAATGTTTATAGCAGCATTATTTAGAATAGAAACATCATGGAAGGAACCTAAATGTCCATCAACAGAAGAATGGATAAAGAAGATGTGGTACATATATAGAATGGAATATTACTCAGCCATAAAAAGGAATGAAATTGGTCATTTGTAGAGAAGTGGTTGGACCTAGAGTGTCATACAAAGTGAAGTAAGTCAAAAAACAAAAAGCAAATATCATGTAATAAAGCATATACGTGGAATCTAGAAAAATGGTATAGATGATATTATTTGGAAGGCAGAAATAGAGACACAGACATAGACAACAAATGTATGGATACCAAGGGGGTTAGGGATGGGGTGGGAGGAACTGGGACACTGGGATTGACACATATATATTATTGATACTATGTATAAAATAGATAACTGTTGGGAGCATACTGTATAGCACAGGGAACTCTACCTAATGCACTGTGGTAACCTAAATGGGAGGGAA
>NC_041225.1:2871643-2940464 GCF_002837175.3 Physeter macrocephalus | reverse complement strand
AAAGCTTTTGACAAAATTCAACACCCATTTATGATAAAAACTCTCCAGAAAGTGGGCATAGAGGGAATCTACCTCAACATAATAAAGACATATATGACAGCAAACATTATTCTCAATGGTGAAAAACTGAAAGTATTTCCTCTAAGATCAGGAACAAGACAAGTGTGTCTACTCTCACCACTATTATTCAACATAGTATTGGAAGTCCTAGCCATGGCAATCAGAGAAGAAAAAGAAATAAAAGGAATCCAAACTGGAAAAGAGGAATTAAAACTGGGAAAACTGGACAGCTACCTGTGAAAGAATGAAATTAGAACACTCCCTAACTCCATATACAAGAATAAACTCAAAATGGATTAAAGACTTAAATGTAAGACCAGACAATATAAAACTCTCAGAGGAAAACTTAGGCAGAACACTCTTTGACAAAAATCACAACATCTTTTTGACCCACCTTCTAGAGTAATGAAAATTAAAGCATAAATAAACAAATGGGACTTACCTAAACTTAACAGCTTTTGCACAACAAAGGAAACCATAAATGAGATGAAAAGACAACCCTCAGAATGGGAGAAAGTATTTGAAAAAGTAGCAACTGACAAGGGATTAATATCCAAAATATACAAACAGCTCATGCAGCTCAATATCAAAAACAACAACAACAACAACAAAAAAACCAGTCAAAGATTGGGCAGAAGACCTGAATAGACATTTCTCCAAAGATATACAGATGGCCAACAGACACATGAAAAGATGCTCAACATCACTAATTATTAGAGAAATGCAATCAAAACTACAATGAGGTATCACCTCACACCGGTCAGAATGGCCATCATCAAAAAATCTACAAACAATAAATGCTCTAAAGGGTGTGGAGAAAAGGGAACTCTCTTGCACTGTTGGTGAGAAAGTAAATTGATACAGCCACTATGGAAAACAATATGGAGTTTCCTTAAAAAACTAAAATTGAACTACCATATGACCCAGCAATCCCACTACTGGGTATATACCCAGAGAAATCCATAATTCAAAAAAAACACTTTCACCACAATGTTTATAGCAGCATTATTTAGAATAGAAACATCATGGAAGCAACCTAAATGTCCATCAACAGAAGAATGGATAAAGAAGATGTGGTACATATATAGAATGGAATATTACTCAGCCATAAAAAGGAATGAAATTGGTCATTTGTAGAGAAGTGGTTGGACCTAGAGTGTCATACAAAGTGAAGTAAGTCAAAAAACAAAAAGCAAATATCATGTAATAAAGCATATACGTGGAATCTAGAAAAATGGTATAGATGATATTATTTGGAAGGCAGAAATAGAGACACAGACATAGACAACAAATGTATGGATACCAAGGGGGTTAGGGATGGGGTGGGAGGAACTGGGACACTGGGATTGACACATATATATTATTGATACTATGTATAAAATAGATAACTGTTGGGAGCATACTGTATAGCACAGGGAACTCTACCTAATGCACTGTGGTAACCTAAATGGGAGGGAAGTCCAAAAGGGAGGGGATATCTGTATGTGTATGGCTGATTCATTTTGTTGTGCATTAGAGGTTAACACAACATTGTAAAGCAACCATAGTCCAATAAAAATTAATAATAAAAAAAGAATAAAGGATAGTCTTATAAATCATGTTTCAAAGGATACTGTATAATGAAATTTAAAGCATCCAAAGGCAAATGGCATTAGGCATTTGGTTACAACAGCATGTGCTCACTCAGATCCTGGTCAGTTTATTTTTAAGCAGGAAACAGAAATCTAGGGCACACCTCTCCCACTCTGGGGGCTCATCAGAGTCGTCATGCAGCTGTTGCCTATGTGAGAGAAATATCCCTCCTGGAATTACTTAAGATTGGCAACAGTTGGTATGATTAAGGAGGAATCAATTTTCCTGCCATCTTTCTACATAAACCTTTGTAAAATAATCTACAATCAGTTTAAAATGTAAATGTAGAAAGGATTGGCATCTAGATGACACAAAAATTATCAGTACAATTTTCTAAGATGATTTATTCTACTTGTGAATTAGAGAAAATAATCCTATATTTACCTACCTAAAATCCACCAATCAACAACAGCATGATGCAGAAAATTATCTACAAGAGTATTTTTTCAATCTTTTTATTTAATTGGAATCATGAAAAGTTATTTATTTCATAATATGGGTTTTTAAATATTTTTATATTTATAAAATTCATTCTCAGGGTAATTTAATGAATTTAAGAAATATAGACATTTTCACCTCTTAGGACTATATAAGAGTACTGTTTTATAACGGTAGTTTATTATACTATGCTCTTGTGACTTGTAGATTACATACATATTTCAACAGTTCCAAGGAATTCTATGGAGATAATTTGCACAATTAAGAGAAAAATACGTGTACAACTTTAGACAAAAATATTTATAAATCTTATATGGTATTGGTAAAACTAGTAAAGTAGTCTTGGTCAGGCTTCAGAGGCAGAAGCAGGCCTCTGACTGACTTGTGACCCTTCCTGGACTGCACGCCTGCTTACACACCTAAGAATTGCTACTACCAATTCAAGCAGCACGTACAATAAGAAAGGGAGTGGGTCTTGGAATTTCTTGAGCCCTGGGGACCTGGTCAGTCTCCCGGGGTATGGAAAATCTTGTGACTCATATGGTGAAATTAACAGCATTGTTACAATTGAACCAGAGCTGCATTTTTGAGTGCAAACTGATAATATCAGTTTGCTGCCTGGAAGTATAAATGGAAACCCCCAGAACTCCAATCTGAAGTCTCACCTGTGGGTGGATGCACTCCCTGGGACCCTTCCCAACTGAAGCTCCAGATTGCTCTCACTCAGGACTTCCCAGCTGCTGTTTGGATCTGGAAGTAGGTGGGGGCCCAATTCGGTGATGTATACCCTGTTATGTTTCCCTCATATTCTTATTTCTTTCCTTCTAATGATTGTATATTAAAATTAAGTTAAATCACCTTTCAACAAAAAATTTATTGAAGCTGTTTTATTTGTGTGAAACGAGTGTTTTTTTGCCAGTGAATCTGAGGAAACTTAAAACTGAAAGCAGGCTTTCAGCAAAACATATGGTTTCTTTTTAATACATAAAATATCTTTATATTCAAGTTTTTATCTTTTTATATGATATTGCATTATGCAATATTGTATTTTGCATAAATATATTTATGAAACTTCTCTAGGTTGTATTTTCTAGCATATGTAGACTTTCACTGTAACCTTAAAGAAAATAAAATGCTATTGTTTCTTCCTTGCAAGTTTCAATTTGTATAGCAAAGCTGGATTAATAATACAGAAAATATAGATTTTTTCATTTACTTATAAACATGTACACAATAATTTAAGACTAAAAAATAATTTCATGCATATCTCTCCATAGGAAATAGATCTCATCATGACATATGCAGAAAAAAAGAAAAAAAAGAAAAATTGGGTAATTAATATATTAATTTAAAAGATTTTATTATGTATTTTACTTCATTAAAAATTGCAACTCAAATATATTTCAGTGAATGTACTATAATCTATAAAATTGCTAACACATATTACTTTTTCATTGAAAAAAGAGATAGATTAAATCAGGGGTTCCCAACCCCCAGGCCATGGACTGGTACCAGTCCATGGCCTGTTAGGAACCGGGTCACACAGCAGGAGGTGAGCGGTGGGTGACCAAGCGAAGCTTCATCTGTATTTACAGCCGCTACCCGTCACTCGCATTACTATTTGAGTTCTACCTCCTGTCAGCATTATGGTGAGTTGTATAATTATTTCATTACATATTACAATGTAATAATAATAGAAATAAAATGCACAATAAATGTAATGTGCTTGAATCATCCTGAAGCCATCCCCCACCCAGGTCCATGGAAAAATTGTCTTCCACGGAACTGGTCCCTGGTGCCAAAAAGGCTGGGGACTGCTGGATTAAATTCATCCCTGTTGGTAATTTATGAAAAATGGAAAATTAAATAGGGTATTATTTTAGCTATGTTGTACAAAATTTCAATTCATACCCCCTTGCATACCCAATGTTGATCATAGCACATATTATTTATAAATATTTAATCATATATAACTGTATACCTATAATCTATGAATTTTGTTTTAGTAAATTAATTTACCAATGAGAATTTATTGATGCCCTGTCTTCTCATTGAAACAGTTTCTTCACTTGGCTTCAGCAAAAAAAAAAAAAAAAATTCCTGTTTCCCTACCTCAGTTATTATTCCTTCACTATTTCAGCTTATTTCCCTGATCTCTCAATGCTGCAGTACTTTATTTTCCTCATTCTCCTCTTTCCCTTACTCTCTCTCTCTCTTTTTCTCTCAATATCATCATGTAGTATTAGAGTTCCCAATACCTCTTACATTTCCATTGCAGACATCACAACTAATTCCACATTTTTATATTCAATTCTACTGAAGTATGCAACTTGATGTCTACACAGACCCACTGATCTTATCTCCAACTTTAGTCCTTTCACAATCTTGTCAAAAGTATATAAGTGGATACACCATCCTTCTCTCAGCTAAATGCAGATATCTGACATACTATCTTGACTTCTCTTTTTGTCTCACATCCCATAACCAATACATCTGTAAGTACTATCAGCTATATCTTCAAAACATTTCAAGTGTCTGAGTACATGTCTTTATCTGAACATGTTTCAGGCCATGATCATCTCTTATCTGGATTGTTGCAGTAGCCCTCTATCTTGTGTCCTTGTTTCTGCACTTCCTTCTCTGTTGTCCCCTTGGTACACAGTAATAAGACAAATCCTATTAAGCTATAAGTCAATTCAAAACATTCATTTGTTCAAACCCTCTAATGGCTTCTCAACTCTCTCAGAGTAAAAGCCAAAGCTTTCCCAAGGGCTTACAAATTCCTATATATATGGTCCCCATTACCTTTCTTGAGTCATCCCCTTCTAGTCTCCACTTACATTATTCTGTTTGAGCTAAACTGGACCCTTTGCTACTCCTCAGATTGGAAATGTACATTCTTGCCTCAAGGCCTTTCACTTAAACATTATACTACCTGAAAACATCTTCCCCAAATATAAGTATAGCTCACATTTTTCAGGTTTTTACTTAATTTTTAGCTTCTCAGAGATGACTTTACTAATCATCCTATTGAAAATGAAACAAATCCAAGCCCATATATCCCTATGTGCAATTATAGATTAAGTTTACTTCAAAGCACTGTTACTCTTTGACATAGCAGACAATTTCATTTCTTCATTCATTTATTATTTTATTCATTAGTTCATTCATTTGTTTTCTATGTCTCCCCACTAGACTGTAAGCTCCATAACAGCAGGGATTATTTGTCTATTTCCTTCACTTCTGTATCCTAAGTACCTAGAATAGTGTTCAGTACATAATAGAGAATTATTTAATATTTATTGAATTAGTAAATTAATTATTGGCTCTTATTATGCAAAATATTCTAATTATAGAAGTAAAATAAATTTCCACTGCATCCTATCAGAGGATATAAATTACCAATTATATACATTTTTTTTGCCTAATTGAAAACTCTCTGAGAGAAAGAACTGTCTTATACATTTTTATGTGTTCACTCTGGTCAGCAATACCAGAATTTAACAGAAATTCATAAAGTGAACTAGTGGAACCAATTTCAAAGAACATGTTAGCAGAGGTAAACAAACAGAGTGCTGACTAGATACATAAATGCTACTGAGTACAGGGTAAAAATTAATTCAATTTCGATGATACCAATATTCAACTTTTTTAAGAAATATATAACAATAATGCACAATTCTACTTCTCATCAGCCCACAAAGTCACTTTGAGAGAAGATGAATGCATCATCCTGATATTTACCCTCACCTACTGATGTAGGGATTGCTATGCCAATTAAAAAAATAACCAGATGTAGAATGTCACATACATTCATAAATATATCTTGTTCCATGCCTATCAATGATACTTATCTTTCCTTTCTATTCTTCAGTAATAGGTCTAGAGGAAAGTGATATATATCATAGACCCACATTTCTACTTCCAAAGGGGACATCAGCCCAAACTGTTGGGTGTCATTAATACCACTAGATACTACAAACTTTGTTGAAAACTATTGCCATTTCTGCTTCTACCAGATAGTACCATCACTGGTTGACACTACTGTCTCTTCTTCTGGGTATAACTATGTATTTGGTTGGTAGTCAATATTACTATGTTTGCTAGTTCTACTTGTGTTTTTTGACCTTGAAGCTTAGGAGATATCACAACTATGGAATATTAATTAATGATTTGAGGAAGAATGCCTCTTTTCTCTTTTTGGTATGCTTGGTTACACTCACGTACCTCATGAATTAATTGTAGCAGATTTTAACATGCTTATGTAGATACTTCGCATCCATGATCTAGCCCAACAAGGACCTGAGGCTGGGTAGTAGGTGAAAATGAAGGAAATCTACTGCTTTCAAAACCAGAAACCCCCTGTTTGAATTAGAAAGTGTGTGTGAACAGATTTGTTCTGTCAAGTAGAATTTATTCTTAGAATTGGCATTCTTCCCTTAGATTTTATTCTTAGGAAGTACCTGAATCCTCTCATTTGCTTATCAGACTGGACTGACCAATTTTAAACTCTTGTAACATGCAAATTAGGCCAAACCTGGGTCCTTGGTACAAATTTACAACATGTGTTTAATAATTCCTCTTACAAATGTCACAATTACTTTGTGAACTTGAATTCATGACTATTATCCTGATTTCATTGTTTGTTGATGTTCTGAGAAATGAGTTGATAACTTTTAACTAACAACTTAATGATAGGTGAATAGACTATGTTCTGAAATTTCTATATCTATAATTTCATTTTTTATTTTACAATAATTTTAAGAGAATTCAAGATGAAGATGATGAAGGTTACAACAAATATATCACAGAATAATCACTTAATTCCAAGGTTTCTGACTTTAAACTTTCTTCTAAATCTGGGTTTTGAATAATATTAGAAATATAGATTAAAATAAAGTATTAGGGATGTATCCTTGGTAATTTAAGGTATTTATTAAAATGCTATGATAGTATGATTACAGCACAAAAAGCTTTTAAAGTACAGTTTAATCCTTAATAAAGAATTCAGTGTCAATGCAGCACATAGGAAAGGAGTACTTATAACGTCATAAGAATCATCTGTTCCTGATAAGGAACGATACTCTTCCAGGTGGAAAACCTGGACACATTACACTTAAGGGTATAGTCACGTGGGAGAAGGGACTCCTGGGAGTTGCAGATGGGTCAAGATAAACAACACTGATTTTAAGAGCATGGATCCACAGAGAGTCAAAACACATTGGACAGGAAATTGATGTCCACATTATGGATGCATCAGATATTCCTAGTTTTTATAGGCTCCCACATTCAACAACAATTTTTTTTTGTGTGTGTGTGTGCTGTACGTGGGCCTCTCACTGTTGTGGCCTCTCCCGTTGAGGAGCCCAGGCTCCGGACACGCAGGCTCAGTGGCCATGGCTCACGGACCTAGCCGCCCCATGGCATGTGAAATCTTCCTGGACCAGGGCACAAACCCATGTCCCCTGCGTCGGCAGGCAGACTCTCAACCACTGTGCCACCAGGGAAGCCCCAAGAACAAAATGTTGACATCCATCCATGAACATAAGTATCTCTTTGTGAGTTGTGGGACTCAGCACCATATGACAAGGTATCTGAGAGAAGCCTCAACCACCTACATATCAGTAATAGGCAGACAGACTTTGGTATTGGCTGTGGGCCCTACAGGAGACTGTGAACCAGTTCTAGCTCCTCTCAGCCATAGTCTGGGAACACCTGCAGAACCGTGACTTGGCCAGTCACTGGGGATGAGAGAATCTGTGTAGAAGTCCAGGTTTTTGAAGAAATTCCAGTGCTCCATGGCACATACGTACAAACAAAATACAAATTTTGATTCACTTGAGTGGGTAAGAGAAACAACATGCCATCATCACCCCTCCCCCAAGGTGACACAGCTTAGGGTTAAACAAGACAGACTATGAATTCACCTACGGAGAAAGAGAGAGCTAGTAAGAGGCTATGCAGCTTCACCAGCTGTGCAGTACATTACCCAAAAGACTCATTTCTCTCTCACAGCTTCCAGAGTATCAAATTGAGAGTGATATGACTGGAGGTAGGGAACAGATAGGTACAGCAGGAAATAAGATGCCTGGAGGGCATTAAAGTGACACAGTTCCTGCTGACTGCATTCTGAACTGCATCAAAAAGCCTGCCCACAAGCAATGGGAAAAACCTCTGCCATGAATAGTCTGAACTGGCCTTTGGGCCATCTCAGGGCCAAACCCATGTCAAACGCATACCTGCATGGCAAGACCATACCTCCCCTCAGTCTGTGGACAGTTTCCTGAGTGCAATTCTAAGGGTGGCAGCAAGAGGAAAATTTGGTAGAAGGTTAGAGAGCATGCAGAAAATTCAGGCCAAGGTCTGTGGGTAAGGGAGAAACCACAAAACTTGAGCAGTACACTACATTTGTGAAAATAAGAGAGGGTATAAGCAGCTAAATTAGTGAATTGTAGGATCAAGAGAAAACCTATAAACTCAAGAATTCTGCCCTTGGAGGGAGAAACAAGCATGAAGCAGATGTATCCATATAGGGTCTAAGAAAGCCTCAGAATCCAAGGCAGAACTGATAAAATGTGTGTCTACCCTGAAGGCAGTTAGTAAAGATTAGAGGAGATCACTGCTACTTCAAATATGAAAACAGGAACAGAAACTTGAACTTGAAAAATCAGGGAAACATGATATCAACAAATATTACAATAATCTTCCAGTAACCAAATTTATGATTTACCTGATAAAAATTTGATAGATGTTTAAAGGAAACTCAGTGAACCAGAAGAAAACACAGAAAAAAAATTCAATGAAATCAGGAAACAAAAAGTGATTAAAATGAGAAATTAACAAAGAGTTAGAAATCATAAAAAAAGAACAAAACAAAATCTGGAGCTGAAGTATTCAATGAATGAAATGAAAAGTGCAATAGAGAGCATCAACAGCAGGTACCAAAGAGAAGAAGGAATCGGTGAGATAGAGGATAGGAAATTTGAAATAACAGAGTCAGAGGAGAAAAAAGGAAAAAAAGAATGAAAAAGTAAAGAAAGCCTGCTTGATCTATGGGACATAATAAAAAGAGCCCATATCAAAATCAATGGCATTCCAGCAGAAGTGAGGGAGAAGATGGCAGAAAGCTTACTTAAAGAATTAATAGCTGAGAATTTCTCAAACCTGGGAGAGAATTTTATATCCAAGTTCATGAAGCTAATAGATTGTCCCATTATTTCAATTCAAAACAGTCTTCTCCAAGACACCTTACATTAAAATGATCAGAACTCGAAGACTGAAAGAGAATCCTGAAATCAGCAAGAAAAAAAAAAATTGTAAACTACAAAGGAACCACCATTAGTCTATCAGCAGATTTCTCAGCAGAAATCTTATATGACAGAAGAGAGTAGAATGATATATTCAAAGTACTGAATAAAAAAAAACAACAACAAAGAATACTTTATCCAGCAAAGTTGCATTCCAGAAATAAAGGATAAATAAAGACTTTCCTAGACAAACAAAACCTAAGAGAATTCATCACTATTTGACATAGCTTACAAGAAATGCTGAAAGGTATTTTTCAAGCTGACATAAAAGGATGCTAATTAGTAACATGAAAACATATGAAAATATACAACACTCTGGTTAAGGCAAATATATAATTAAATTCAGAAAACTAATCTGCAATATGTTGATGAGTTAACCACTTTAATACAGTATAAAGGTTAAATGAAAGTGTATCAAAAATAGCTATAGCTATAATAATTTGCTAACAAATACAGGAAATAAAAAGAGGTAAATTGTGATAATAAAAACATAAGAGTAAAAGGGGGGAAGTAAAAGGGTAGAAATTTTATATAAGATGGAAGTTAATTATCAGCATAAAACAGACTGTTATATCTATAACATGTTTTATGTAAGTCTCTTGTCAACAACAAAACAAACGCCTATAGTAGATTCAAAAAAATAAAGACAAGGGAATCACAGTATACCACCATGGACTATCACCAATTCATGAAAGGAGGTAGCAAGAGAGGAAAAAAAGGAGCAATGGATCTATAAAATAGCCAGAAAACAATAAGATGTCAATAGTAGGTCCTTACACATCAATAATAACTCTAAATGTAAATTGACTAAATTCTCCATTCAAAAGACAAAGAATGGCTGCATGATTTAAAAAAAAAAAGGACCCAATGGTATGTTGAATGCAAGAGATTCACCTCAGCTCTAAGGACACATATAGATTCAAAGTGAACAAATGGGAAAATATATTCATGCAAGTGGAAACCAAAATAGACTTTAAACTAAAAATGGTTTCAAGAGACAAAAAAGGTCATTATATAATGATAAAGAGGTCAACTCATTAAGAAGATATAACAATTATCAATATATACACATCCAACATTGGAACACCTAAATATATTAAAATCTGAAGGGCAAAATAGACAACCATATAATAATAGTCATACAATAATACAACAATACAATAATAATACAATTGCAGAATTCTGAATACACCATGATCAGCAATGGACAGATCATACAGAAAGAAAATCAACAAGGAAACTTTGGACTTGGACCATATTTTAGACCAAATGTACCAAATATATATATATATATATATATTTGGCATTCAGTTCAACAGCTGCAGAGTACACATTCTTCTCAAATGCTCATAGAACATTATCAAGGATACATCATATGATAGGCCATAAAACAGGTCTTAGCAATTTTAAGACCGTTGAAATCATACCAAGTATCTTTTCTGACCACAGTAATATAAAACTAGAAATCAACTTTGTACACAGCAATGAAATGGTCAACAAAATAAAAAGGTAACTTACAAAATGGGAGAAAGTATTTGCAAATCATATGTATGATAAGGAGTTAATATCCAAAATGTATAAAGAACTCATACAACTCAATGGCAAAAAAACCCACAAATAATGTAACTAAAATGGGTAAAAGACCTGAATAGAAATTTTTCCAAAGAAGATATTGAAATATTCAACAGGTACCTGAAAGGTGCTCAACATCACTAATGATGAGAGAAATGCAAATCAAAATCACGATGAGATCTCACATCATGCCAATTAAAAATGGCTATCATCAAAGAGACAAGAGATAACGTGCTCATTCTGATGTGGAGAAAAAGGAACATTTGTGGACTGTTGGTGGGCTTGTACATTGGTGCAACCACTATGAACAATAGTATGGAGTTTCCTCAAAAAATTAAAAATAGAATCACTATATAGTCCAGCAATTATACTTCTGGGTACATATCAGAAGGAAACAAAAACTATGTCGAAGAGATATCTGCACTTCCATGTTTATTGCAGCATTATTCACAATAATCAAGACATGGAAACAACATAAGTATCCACCAAAAAATGAATGGATAAAGAACAAGTAGTCTTGGCCAACACAATATATAGAGAGAATGCTATATTATTCAGCCATAAAAAGAAGGAAATCCTGCCATTTGTGACAACATGAATGGACCCTGAAGGCATTATGCTAAGTGAAATGTCAGACAGAGAAATGAAAATACATATAAAATGTATATTATGACTATAGTCAGCTCTACTGTAGGGTATATTTGAAAGTTATTAAGAAAGTAGATCCAAAGAATTCTCATCACAAGGAAAAACCTTTTCTTCATTTTGTATTGTTTTGAGGTCTTGTTTGGTTCTATATGAAATGATAGATGTTAACTAAATGTATTGTGGTAATAATTTCACAAAATGGTAAGTCAAATCATTATGCTGTACACCTTAAACTTAATACAGTGCTATTGTCAATTATATCTCAAGGGCTTCCCTGGTGGCGCAGTGGTTGAGAGTCCACCTGCCGATGCAGGGAACGAGGGTTCGCGCCCCGGTCCGGGAAGATCCCCCATGCCGCGGAGCCTGCGCGTCTGGAGCCTGTGCTCCGCAACGGGAGAGGCCACAACAGTGAGAAGCCCGCGTACCACAAAAAAAAAAAAAAAAAAATTATATCTCAATAAAACGGGGGGTAAAAAAGCAGAAAAAAAAAGAAAATTGTATTGGCTCCTAGGAGTGTCAATGAGAAAGTGAAATATCTCATACTTTCTGGTAGATAGAAATGGTTTTATATGTTACATGCTTGTAGATGGATAGAAAGGAAAGGGGAACCAGGAATGTAAAGTACAAGGCAAGGCTGAAGTTAATTCCCAGTTCTCAATAACAGATACCCTGATGCAATGCAAATGTCAGAAAGTGCTTTCTGTGGATTTAGATTTAGTTAAAAAAAAAAAAAAAGATTGTAGGTCCAGAGGCTTATAATTTATTTGTGATATAAAAAATATAGAAAGATCTTAACTCTTAACACAGCTATTCTACAATGCAAGACATAAAATACTTTTTAGAAAATAAGTATATATTTAACTTTTGACATTGGTAGTTGTGAAATATTTTTAATTTCTAGTTTTTTTCCTGTTGTTTATTGATGAAATGTATTATTGCATTATTTAAAATAGACTACAGATAGGAAGTAGGAGAGCACATCCTAAATGTTAATACTTTAGAGAGGTAATCTTGCAGGACTTCATTTATTCCCGGCATCATTAAGGACATTTATTCCCCAGAATCATTAAGGACATCAAGGACCCTCTTACATCTCAGAGCTAGCACAATATCAAAAAGGCAAAATCTTCACGGCAGGGAAGGGCAGATTTAGCTTATCATTAATTATGCAAATAACAGAAAAATAGATTATAAGCAGGTGAAGGGGAAGAGTGTTGGAAGTGAAAGTTCATTCAACCAATCTGTGGTATTTGCCATCATCAGTGTCTAGGTGACACTGAATAATATCTGTTTCTGCTTTCTCCACTTCAGAGTATCTTAGACAGCCCATTTCCAACATGTGAATTAACAGATTTACTAATAAGGAATTTTTCTTACATATTCCTAATATATTATATTTTATTATATAGTAGCATTACCAAGTCCAAGCTTGTACTGCTCACTGCAGGACAGGCCAATAAGTTGAGAGACAAGGTGTTGGGGCAAGGAATAGTGACTTTATTCAGAAAGTCAGCAAACTGAGAAGATGATGGACTGATGTCTGAAAGAACTATCTTAATTTGGTGTAGAATTCAGGCTTCTTTATGCTGAGGAAAAAGGAGAAGTGGGAAGATAGCAGACTTCTTGGAGCCACTGGCCTTCAAGGAAAGCATAAAATGTCTTTTTTTTTCTGCTGGATCACTTAGGCTGGATCACAAGACTCCTGCAAAACTTCAAGTTGTTAGCAGTTATTTTTACTTTACCACTCATCTCTGCTTATTCTCAAGGCTTCTAGGCTGAAAGTGAACTTATCTACAAGTAATAGCCATAACTAACCCAGGACCATGGGATGGGGACTTTTGTAAGGGAACTTAAGGAGCTATTTGGACATAAGCAACATTTCTTTAATGTTTAATTCTTGACAGGAAGGGCTAAAGTAATAGAATACATAGACTAAAGAATGAGGGAGGCTGTTTCAATGTGGTATTAGTTCTGTTTTTCCTCTGTTACATTAGTATTATTATAATTCATCAGTGAATCTGATTTCCATCAGTATATTTAGAATTTTTCATATGTGCTCATAAATGTTATTTCTCTTCATTTTTTGTTATTTTGCTAATTTGTCATATTTTATCAAAGTTATATTGACATTGGTAAATGAAGTGGGAGTTACTCTTCTGTGTTTATAAAGAAGAAAAATTTTCAATACTTTGTAAATATTAGAAAAAAATCTCTTGTAAAATCTTTTGGGCTAGAAGAATTTATTTCCTATTTCTATTACTGTTTCTTTTTTTAATTTTAAAAGCTCTTCCTTAACTTATTTGTCATTTTTACAAATGTTTAATTAACTATTTCATAATCATTAGCTAATAAATGGCCATACTGTGCTGTATATGTCTTTAATCTTCTCAGTAATTGATTAAAATTTTTATCTCTTGATTAACATGGTGTTAAAATTTCTTTAAGCTTAATAATAGTAAATGAAACATATTTGATCAATGTAGCAAATTTCAAAAGTTTAGAGAAACAAAGGAATATAATAATCACACCCTCTCCAGCCACCAGCAAGAGATTACTATGAATATATTCATGTATTCCCTTACAGAATCAAGAATATGCCTGAGCATATTTCTATGCATAACTATTTCATTCTATGGTATTGTTCTCAGTGCTTGCTTAGCACATGATACTGTGCATGCAAATTAATTTCTTCAAACTATTCCCGCATATCAAGGTTATATCCAATTCTTTACCATTCAAATGGAACAATGATCATAGAATTAAATCTTTGTGCACATATTTTGGATAAGGTTATGTCACCCTAAAAATGTATAAAAGAGTTTTAAGGTTTTCACTATTGCAAACTTATACTCCAGAAGGACTGTACAAATTTACAATTCATCTAGCAGCATATGAGAATGCCAGTATACCTAATTTTTTCTACTTTTACTTATTGCAATTAAAAAAAAAACTTTACTTATTTATAGCCTAAATTCTCACACTGTTGACATTCCAGAAAGGCCTTCTTGTGTCTGAAAACATTGATAATTTTTTTTCCTTTTTGTTTTTTACAGTTTTTTATCCATTTTATTGTTGAATTTCACAAGGACAATGCTAAGTATTAGTGGCAATCATTGGCTGTTTTCATTTTTTGCTGATTTGCCTCTTCAGGTTCTATTGGTCTCTGGGCATTAGCTATAGCATTTGCTGAAATGTGGCTAAATTTTCTTTTCTCTGGATATTGAAAACTCTTCTGGAGCTGGTATTTTTAGTTTCCTCTGTGGCCTCCAGTCCTGAGTCCATGTCTTTGCTACTTCCTCATTTTAATCCCAGACACTTTGATCCCTAGTGTTCAGAAACTTCAGTCTGCTTTGCCCTCAGCAAAGTTTTCTACTGTGACCTTACTTGTCTAGAGTCATTCCACCTCCATGGAAATAAATTTATGTTGAATCTGTCTTCTAGTTTTCATGTCTATTGTCATTTCTCTGTTGGGGTTTTTAACTGAAAGAACATAAGGAATTGGCAAGAAGATTGTAGTTGGCATCAAAAGAAACACATTACAGCCTCCTTTGAAACTCAGAAAGGGAACATGAACAAGGACTTTGAGCCTCAATGAAATGGTCAGCAAAATGGGGATAATAAAAACATTTTAAGGGGCTTCCCTGGTGGTGCAGTGGTTGCGCGTCCGCCTGCCGATGCAGGGGAACCGGATTCGCGCCCCGGTCTGGGAGGATCCCACATGCCGCGGAGTGGCTGGGCCCGTGAGCCATGGCCGCTGAGCCTGCGCGTCCGGAGCCTGTGCTCCGCAACGGGAGAGGCCACAGCAGGGGGAGGCCCGCATACCAGACACACACACAAAAAAAACATTTTAGGGACTTCCCTGGTGGCACAGTGGTTAAGAATCTGCCTGTCAATTCAGGAAACACAGGTTTGAGCCCTGGTCTGGGAAGATCCCACATGCCGTGGAGCAACTAAGCCTGCGCACCACAACTACTAAGCCTGTGCTCTAGAGCCCTTGAGCCACAGCTACTGAGCCTGTGTACTGCAACTACAGAAGCCCGCGTGCCTAGAGCCCGTGCTCCACAACAGGAGAAGCCACTGCAATGAGAAGCCTGCACACTGCAACAAAGAGTAGCCCTTGCTCACTGCAACCAGAGAAAACCCGTGCGCAGCAATGAAGAACCGAGGCAGCCAAACATAAATAAATAAATAATTTTAAAACCTTATAGATTTGTTGTGATGGTTAAAGAAGATGCTGTGTTTTCTTTCTTTTGTTTAGAATCCTTCCCCTCATCTTCTTTGCAAGATTCAGCTCATTAGTTAAGTCCCAGTTGACTTATCACCTTATTCGTAAAATATTTCTCTGCACTTCAAGCAGAATTAATTGCTGCTTCCTCTGTGCTCCCACAGCACCTTATTCATAAGCACTTATCACTTTATTAACTATATTCCAGATTGCTGTTATCTAGCACCAAATGTAAGCACTATTTTTAGAGACCAATAATAGAACCTACTTATCTTTAAAAACCTAAAACCTTTCACTTTGCCTAGCATAGTAATGACAGACATTCATTGAATTGGTTTGGACTGAATTGTCTCTTGTGTAGAAAAATCCAAATATTTCATCATTTTACTGTCAGAAATTTGGACTACCTTAATTTAAACGTAGGAAATAAAATTACATCAGTCATCCAGTTGATTGCCCAGCCCCACCCCTGCCCCCAGCTGTTCTCTATGGGCTAACCTACCAAACTGACCAGAAAATATTCTCATCTGTTTTTCAGGAGAGGTCCCCTTTCTCTTTGATGGAGTTGAAGACACACAGGTAGTGTATTTCCTTCTTCAACTTTGTTTATCGGGCAACTGAAAACAACTTATTTTTCTAACTGGTATCAATTCACTGTTTCAGAAAGTCAGGTTATATTAAAATGATTATTTGATAAACGATCATTTTTCTTCATATTCCATGTCTGGGTGCACACTTTGTTCACTTTAGTCTTGATACTATCCAAGCAACAAAAGATTTCTAAGGAAAGGACTACTTCTATAAATTGATAATGTCTATTTTTAAATATATATATATGTATGTATATTAGTTTTACTTCTCAAAGGATGGTGTTTTCCAGACAATTTCCTAATTTGGGGGAACTGAGAATTTAGATCATGATATCATATATGCAAAGAATATAACAATTAGGATAAGCTTCCATGATGTAATAAAAATGGTAAATAGTATGTGTTAGACTCATTTACTTGGTAAAATCCTTTTGTCTTGGAAGATAACATGGGGTGAGAATGGTATACAAAATTTGAGTTTTTGCAAAATAACAGGATACTTAGCCAGGGTCTTTGAAAATTGGTTTTCTAGTTCTAATTTACTAAAGTCTTTTAATATATGCAAACAATCAGAAGAAAAAAATATAAACTTAATACGTACATTTAGGTTTCTGGCAAAATTCAGTATTTAAAATGTCTGTTAAAATATAGTGTAACAACTGAAAGAGATAATAGATCTTATTCAAGGCAGATTTATGGCTATTGCATTTTTTTTTTTTGCTTGTGTCAGCTGACCTTGGCAAAAAGAACCGTTTTGCTATTGGGGTGAAACATGTAAATCTAGATTTTGTCTCCCTCCCTTCCAAAACCTTGTCTTAGGCCTTGTTACTTTCTTCATTCATCACTGCTATACTTAAATGTGGGTGAAATTCTAGAATGTTTGATTTGTATTATAGCTTGAACATTCTTTTTCAACTTAACTATATAATTAATTGTAAGTAATAAAACTTCTTTGTCTATGTATAGAAAAGACTTTTTATTTTGAAGATCCTACTTTTTAATTTGGCATTAAAGGGCTATTTTTATATGGCACATGTTAATAAAAATAATGCCACTAATTTTCAATTGTGACTTGTGCAAATAACTGTTTTAACATTACATACAAATTACGTGTATAAGTACATAAAAACTTTATGCAATATGTATAATTTTATGTTTTATCTAAATGTTTATTTTTTATGTTTACACATGAAATATGCTCAGAATATATATTATCCAACATATATATATGCATGGACTTAATTGCATGCTTAGACCATTTAAATATATTTAAATATCTTTGAGCTGAACTTAAGAAACTGTGTCATGCTAGGAAATAAACTTTGTTGCCTTTCCTATATATTTAAGTTTGACCATTGTACTTAATAAATAAGATGCATTTTTCTTTTGATCATGAGTAGTTCCCTTTCAAAGTCTTAAATTATCAATTATTTTTAGTGATACTAACTTTTTCTTCTGTCTAGGCTGAGGCCAACAAACCATTCAGAGATCACCTCACACTATAGAAAGTAGGGAGTTGTTCACATTTATGACCATTGCTCAAAGACACTCACAAACAAAACCACATACTCATCCATGTACACACACCAATAGTAGAATTTTCATATGAAATTGGCAACTGTTACTCTCATGCTGGTTTTGATCATTTTATTCTTTTACTTAATGAATAGTATTATGTTTTTGAAAAGAGTTTAGAATTATATTAATTTAACTTAATTGTCATTTCCACTAATTATTGTGGAAAATGTGATTCCTGGAAGAAATTTTACTTTTCCTTTACCAAGAAATATCTTTTTACAAGAAATTTATATTTTCTGTTATTTCTTTCTGTAAGCAAGGCAAGCCACGAAAATAGTATAAGTGTAATACCTATTATAATGCTGTAAGATATTCTTTAAGATTTTTACTCATTGGACTAAAGTTTTTTGCTGTTATTATAAATAAGGAATTATTTTTCTGCATGAACAGGGGAAATATCTATGAGAAAAGAATATCCATTCTGGAAATCTTTTGATTGATTTTTGTAGAAAATTAATTTGTAAAAGCAATCATTTGACTTAAAGCATAGAAGATCAATCCTCACATTTACTGAACAGAAAATAGCATGTGTTATTTGTATAATGAGATTTTCTCTTCTGCTTAGATAGATGCTTCTACAAATGGGTTGTATACACTTTGACAGAAAATAACTTTGTTAAATGCATGCTTGCACTATCTTATTTAAAGAAAGTCAATCTTTTCCCAGTCTTTTCCATGACCACCTTTTCTAGATGCATTTTTAGCTCATCTATTTCCCTTATGTCATAGTATTGAGAAAAAAAAAAACTTGTGAGATTTTAATTTTCATTAGTTTTATTAGCAAGAGCACAAAATTTGTTGCCAGCTTTCCTCAGCTTACTGTGATGTGTGAGAAAAGTGATGTTTCCCTCCACAGTCAGCATGCAAGTTATGGTAATGGATTAGAAGCTCCTGATTTAGCTGTGGAATTCTATCCAAATCTGGACAGGACTCCTTTTCTTTTTGGAGAATTCTAATGTTAGACTAGAAAAAGACCTAGAAGAAATCTAAATGTGGGATTTCCTGATGGGGTGACTAGAGTTTCAGACCAGGTGTCTGGTGGATGTCATGATGAATATGACATGATGAAAGAGATTGCAGCTTTGAGAATTTGGTTCATTTAACCGGCTTATCTTAGACTTTCAGACACAAAGATTTTTTAAATGAATTATTTACAGACTTTAGGTAACTCCTCGGTTTGAGTATCTGGATCAGACAGCATTTAGGTTTTTAAATATTTTGAATTTTAAAAAGTCTTTTAGCTTTTGATTCAAAGAAATGCTTTTATATTGTAGATATTTGGAAATTAAAACAGAAAATAACCTAATAACACAGAGATAGATAATGTTTAAAGGGTGTACTATTGTATAGTCTTTTCACATCTAGTTATCTATAAGATAATGTTTAAAGGGTGTACTATTGTATAGTCTTTTCAAATCTAGTTATCTATAAGATAATGTTTAAAGGGTGTACTATTGTATAGTCTTTTCAAATCTAGTTATCTATAAGATAATGTTTAAAGGGTGTACTATTGTATAGTCTTTTCACATCTAGTTATCTATAAGATAATGTTTAAAGGGTGTACTATTGTATAGTCTTTTCAAATCTAGTTATCTATAAGATAATGTTTAAAGGGTGTACTATTGTATAGTCTTTTCAAATCTAGTTATCTATAATCTATCTATCTTTCTTTTTTTTTTTTTTTTTTTTTTTGTGGTACGCGGGCCTCTCGCTATTGTGGCCTCTCCTGTTGCGGAGCACAGGCTCCAGATGGGCAGGCTCAGCGACCATGGCTCACGGGCCTAGCCGGTCCGCGGCATGTGGGATATTCCCGGACCGGTGCACGAACCCGTGTTCCCTGCATCGGCAGGTGGACTCTAAACCACTGCGCCACCAGGGAAACCCTATAATCTATCTTTCTGTCTGCCATCTATCTATCTTATCTGTTTATCTGTTTTAAAAATAGAACTGCTAAGTGCCTTCTTAATGCAGTAGGCAGCACATCAGTCTCATAAAATAAAGCTGCTGTCATATTGGATATATTAGTATAGAATATGTATTTTTTGAATATATATTTGTATTTATTTATACCTTTATTTAAACAACTGAAAAGTAGCCCATCTCAATTTTGTAATGTTATAAGCAACACTGGAGTAAACATTAGAGATATATTTGCAAATAGTTTAATTCCTTAAGAAAATTCATAGACTTGTATGCAAGTTGATGTAAACTTTAAAAGCATTTGATAATTTTCAAATTTCACTAGAAAGATCATGCTAATTGGATGGTATTTAATTTTATAATATTTTCAATAGCTTATGTGATTTTATTAGTTTTCATTCTTATCACTTTTCAGACAAAAATTTGGTCTGTAAAATTTCTCTTTTTTGGGAAAATTATTAAATCATTCTTTGTGCCACTTGGGTCTGTATTATAAGAGATCTAAATATTAAGAATTGAGCTGAGTTAGAGCTGACCTACAGGTGTCAAATTAATTGACTAAGACAACAAGACAAAATGAAAGTAACAATCAATCCTTTAATCATTTACTATATAGCATAAGTGAGGAGCTAAACTGGAGAAAGCACTGACTTCTACACTGGTCCATTTTTGCTCATGGAATGGTACCAGTCATGGTGGATAGTGGATTAGCACAGATGTGGGAAATAGCCTCACTGTTAAGGCCTGAAAAAAAGTTTCTTGTAGTCTCATGGACCTGGGGGCCAGGAGGAGAAAAAATGGTAAGGGCTAGGATTGAAAAAGTATAGAATCAGAGTAGATAAAAGTGTCCTCAAGTTTCTTACCTCCATCACATAAGGAAGTCTCAGCAGGTCTGCCTGAGAAAGCCCTCTGCTGAAGGCCCCAAAATGGAGGTCTGTGGATGGAAGTGCCTGGGCTGGGCCTTCAGATTGCATCAGAGAATGGTCAGCTGGCCGTGGGGTGGAGGGGGCTGAGACTTTGACTGCAGCCACTGTAAGAAACTGCAATGCATTGGCTGTGCACCAAGTCTTTCATGAGCAAGGCAGCTTTTCCCCCTGTGAGATATGACAAATAAAGCCTTTGGAATGGCCTATGGTGGGACTTGAAAGATTAACCATAGGTTTTTGGCCAGGAGCTAGATTCCTCAACAGGACAGGTCAAATCAAGGTAAATATTTATACTTCACATGGCACCTAAAGAAGTAGACTGAATATTGCAAATATTATGATTTTATGAAAAATAGCACATTTGCTGATGGGTAGATTTATCAACCAGCTTCCTGCCAGTACAAATTTGGGGGTCTAATAACCTTCTTTCATTTTGTACTGTCTCTTTCCTTTTCAGTCTAAGCTGGCAAGGTTTCTGCTGATATGCAATTTTCAAGAACTTTCTGGGTCTCCCTTATATTTGACATAGATTCAGTTCATTAGACAAGAGGCTCATTTACACATCTTTCTGATATAGTTTCATCTCAATTTTTACCTTCTGTTGAAATGGCTGAGACCAATGCACTGATGTTTTTTGGAGGCCCCTGAGTTTGATTGAGGGTGTGTGTGAACCATACCCTTAATCTCTTGTGACTGAATACTGTAAGCTTTTGGTCTTCCCCAGTTTTAAGGGAAGAGATGTAAAGTCAAACATGTGTATTTTATTCTAGAGCATGCTTTTCTGACAGTGAATATCTTAAATTAATCTTTCCTGTCCAAATAGGCTGAGACTCAGCCAAATTATCAGGTCCTGGTTATATTTTCTTTTATGATTGTTCTCTCACTGTGATTTTATTTTACTATAAGCAATAAGAAGAAACCAGACCATACTGCCAATACCCTGATTGGAAGTCTCCGGGGCTAAATATCCAAACTTATTTACAAATTGTGCTTTACACATAACTACAAGGCACAATTCCATTAAACTTTCTGCCAATTCCCATCAACATGTCCCTCACTTTCTGAGACCACACTAGCAGCACTTTAAATGTCCATATTTCTACTAATAGTCTGTTCATGATGATTTAGGTACTCTCTAAGGCAATTTAGACTTATGCTACTCAATTCCTTTGTATCCCTTTCTAGAGGATTTGTTCGCACCCATGTTGCTACTAACAGTTTGTTCAAGGAGCTCTGGGCTTTTCTATCATGTTCATCAAAATTCTTCCAGTCCCTGCCAACTGCTCATTTCCAAGGCCAGTTTTACATTTTTATGTATTTGTTACAATACACGCCACTTCTGATACCAAAATCTTTATTGCCTTTTTATTGCTATCATAACAAATTACCATTAACTTAGTGGATTACAATAATACAACTTCATCTCACAATTTTGTAGGTCAGAAAATGGGGTGGTTTCTATATCAAAATCAAGGTATTGGCAAGTGTAAGCTCTTATCTGAAGGCTCTGGGAGATCATCTACTTCAAAGCTCATTAGAGTTGTTGGCAGACTTCAGTGCCTTATGGTTGGGTTGTAGGATTTAGGTCCTCATTTCCTTGCTGGCTGTCACCTAGGAGCTTCTCTCAGCTCCTTCAGGTCACCTGCATTCCTTGGCACATTAACCCTTTCTTCCTCAAACCAGCAGTGGTGATTTAATCTTTCTCAAGCTTCAAAATGCTCTAATATGTCCTTCGTCTGCACTTCTTTGCCTCCGGCCAGAAAGTTTTCCACTTTTAAGGGCTCATGTGGTTAGGTTGGGCCCATCTAGACAATTTAGGATAATCTTCCTACCTTAATGTTTATAAACATAATTACATTTTTTAAGTTCTTTATGCCCGTAACATAACATATTAACATGTCCTGCGGATTAGTGAGTAGACATCTTTGTTCAGAGAGGCAATATTCTGCCTTCCACATTGGGAATATATATATATATACACTCACACATATCCCTTTTCTCAGCTCTAATGCCAAAAGATAGTTTTACTTAGCTACCTAGAATAATTCTTAATTATTTTTTCTCCAGACCAGTTAAGTGAGAATTTTGCTAACATTTCTGTTATAGAGATTTGCATTAAAGAAATTTTAATCACCCTTATAAAACAAATATCAGATAATAAATCTTTTTATTGATTAAGCCAAAATCAATGATGAGTATAAAAAACAGACTATATCCCACTATTTGGCCCCAAAGTGCAAGTGTGAAAACAAGTCAATATATACCAATACGTGAAATAGCATTAGAATGAGAAAATATTTTTTTAAATACCACTTATGAACATGACACAAATATAGACTAATAAAGTTCTGTATTATAGCACATCAGTGTAAAGAAAACTTTAAATGGTTAGGAACTATAAATGAAAGAAGCAGAATAAATGAGGTGTAGCTAGTCTGAAAGTTATACACTGGCAGATATTGCAATATTTTAGTAACTATGAATGACAATTTTTAAATTCCAGTATTTCACTTCTTTAATATATTGTGTCATAGACTCAGCAGTTTAGGTAGAGAGCTTTGTGAAAGTAAATTTTCCATATTCTATGGAGGTGCTTGCAAACTGCAAGAGATTTTCATAAGCCACCTCAAATTAATAATTAAATTCAAACTGCCAATAGAATTGGACAGCAATAGTTACTTACTCAAAACATTTCTTTGCAAATTTAAAGAGTAATGAACATATAATTCAGTACAAGTATTTGCTTGAAATTGTTATAATTATGATTTCTGGAACACAGCATCAAAACATAAATTCAAGAAATCAGTATTTTCAGGTGCCAGACCACAAGAAGCATACAGTTTGCATTTTTAAAACACATGAAAGATGAAATTCATTTTCATCTCTTCAGTTCCACCTGTAGTAGGCCATGAGAGCATCTGACTTGCCTGCTCCCCAGAGAAATGCTAAAGTTTATCACTAGCAGAATCAAAAATCCCAGCCCTCCTGAGGGAAGCAACAGGCACAGGTGTGATATTTATAGTAGGAAATGTCTTTTGCCTCTTTGTAATTTAAATAAATTAGTACCTTTAATAAATTATATTATAACCCCCCAAAGTATTCTAAATTTATTTGTAGAATGACAAAAAATTCTTTTTGTAGCTATTGTAAAATTTCCTCTAAAATATTAATAAACAAGCATAATGAAAACTTAACCCTACCAAGAAATCTAAACTGAGAGTTAATCTATAAAATGTGTGTGTAGATGGATGGCAAAGGAAGTAGTTAGAGACTATTAATAAGGCTAATGAAGCTATAGTATATGAAATTAGGTTTCACCTCTTGGTCAGTCTAGGTTTCAATTCATGAAATAGATCACACATAGGAAAGTGTGTCCTCTCTCACTGTAGTGTACCTCAACTTACACACTGTATCCAGATAATGGGACTGGTATCTTATACTGCACTGTGTGTTTCTTTTAGAGGGGAAACCCATTCATCCCATTCACCCCCTACTCTTGGCCTTTATGAAGTATTTAGATATAGCAACATTCAGAGAAGAAAACTAAAGGAAAGAGAGAGTGAAGAAGAAAATTTAAATGGTGTCCTGTTTTAAGGGAAGATTTCCTTATAAATTATTCTAGGCAGGAGCAACTATAGGAAGAATTATTGCTGCAGTTATTTCTAGAAGCATTCACTTTTATTTTTACACTAGATTAGTATATTCCAGAAACAGACTTTAAAGTTAAAAGAAATAACAGTTCAGTGCAGCAATTTTTCATGAAAAATATTTTGAGAAATGAAAAATTCTTCCAAGAGCTATGCCCATCAACCTAGTCCACAATTTAACTTTGAGAAAGGAATTCTACCATTATTCAGTAAACAATAAACAGAAGCACAATCCTTAAATTTTAGGAAAAATAAGGTCTGGAAAAATGTTTCTACCTGTACTAATAAATAAAGGAAAAATATTTTTTGTCTCATATTTTTTCAGTGTTAGCTCAAAATTTTTAGATTACCCTCATGTATCTGAAACTGAAGGCCAATATTGCATTTTCTCTTCATTTAACCACAACTCAATGGGTGTGGTTATAAGGCTGAGTCATAGGCCACTGCCACAAGAGAGGTTTTGCCTCTTTGTGGTTTATTTTCAAGTGTGATGAAAATCAGGCAGTAGACACCAACTTTTATATTTGGCTTCATCCAGATATCTGTGGTGTCTACATCATACTTCAATATTTGTGCTATTACAGAATTAAAGTAAATAATTTTACAAACAGTTTAACACATATGAAACACTAGTTCTATGTTGATTTTTGTTATTAATGCTGCCAATCGCAACATGGACATGTTTGTCACTTGGTGTGATTACACGTGCCCTTGTGTGAGTATATTTAATTATGATGATCTAATGTGGTTTTAAGTCAACTTCCTCAGTTTTCTTGCAAATCTGATCCTCATCCTTATCCCTGACCTCTAAATATTGAAATCACTACAACAATGAATTTCCAGTGTATAGTCTTTGATTTTGTCTAGGGTACATTGTAGGTCCTAGATAATCCTCAAAGTATGTGGCAAACAAATGGCAATTTGCCTAGTTTCCATCTATTATTATGACTTACGATATTAATCCATGTTTTTATCATCTTTTTTCATTTCAGTTCAGATTTAGTTATTTGAGAGTCAGTTCCTGAGTTTGATTTGCATTATGATGATATAATTTTAATATTTCTCTCTGTTTCTCTCTCTCACTCTCTCTTTGTTTCTGTCTCTGTATTGCTCTCTCTCACTCCTTCTTTCTATCTATCCTATAGCTTCTTTCTTTATTCTATTAAATTTTAAGAAATGTCTAGCAGATTGCTAATACTACAGGCAGTACTTTAACTGAAAAACTCAAAGAATTGTGTCTTGAGATCCCTAAAATAATTGCCACAAACTACAACCGCAGTACCACACTGGGTAGAAGTGGTTACTCCTAAAGGAGGAATGCTGCAACTTTCAGATTCAAGGGATGAGGGAGCATCAATGAGCAAGAAGGAATTTAGATCATTGTATGTGCACAAAATGATGTCGAGTTCTGTATCCATGTCTTTATCTATGCTCATTGGAATTATCTATCCAATGAACTTTCAAGACTAGTTCCTACTCATCATCTTAGTATTTCCTTGCAGTAAGCAGAGTTTCAAGTTGGCCCCAAGATTCCTACCTCCTGTTGACAAGCCCTTTATAATTCCCTCTCCTTGACTGTAGGTGGAATCTGTGGCTATGATGGGATTGTCATTCAGATGATTGTTACATTACATAAGACTCCATTTTAGCAGATGGGAGAGTGATTCTCCTTGCTCTGAAGAAGTAAGCTTCCATATTGTGAAAGGACCATGTTGCTAGGACTTTATTGTGCCCTACAGGAGCTGAGAGAAACCCTCAGCAGGCAGTTTGGAAGAAAGAAAAACCATAGTCTTACAGCAGAGAAACTCAATTGTGCTAACAACATAAATAAGCTTGCAAAATGACCCTGGGCTCCAGCACATCTGGTTGATGCCTTTATTTCAGCCTGGTGAGACTGAACAGAGGATCATGTCAGGGATGCCTGGATGCCTAACCTACAAAAACTTTGAAAAAATAAATACATGGTGCTTTAAGCCTTTAAGTTTGTTGTTAATATTTTTACATAGCAAATAGAGAGCTAACACAGTTTTCAAATGCCAACTTATCATGTAGTTCTTTTCTGTTCCTCAATCAGAAGTATTCCATCCCACATAGATCACTATCTGTTATGCTGCCTTGTTCATTTTTTTTTTTTCAGATAATTTTAGCACCACCTGAAATTATATATTTTCTGGTTGAACAATTAAAAATCTAATGGCTAATAATAATTGCATTCTTATCATGTATCAGTCCTTGTGTATTTAAGCTTCATGTAAGTATGTGAAGAAAACAGGATGATTTATGTTTTACAGGATCTATTCTGGGACTTTGATATGTTAGGTAATCATTTCAATATCACATAATTGTCACTGGAAATATTTGGATTTAAATCCAAGTTTTTCTCATTTGATAGCTGTCACTGTATTATTCTGCCTTAAATAATATATTTTACACTATTATAACAGTAGCAATTTAATTTATTCCTTTAGTCTTCTTACTGCATTTTTCCACACACACAAAATGTAAAATAAAAGATAACAAGTTTATGATCTCATATAGAGCCAGGTATTTTTAATCCTTCATGACACAATATGCTTTTCTTTTTACATATAATGATCAAAATACCCAAGATATATTTTTCCTATGAAAAAAAGTTGACATTAAACTATTAAAGCAATAAAACCCAGAAAATCTGGAGAGAATTGAACATTGTGAAGATCAGTTGCAAAATTGTTCTGCTATATTGCAGTGAGGTCTCAAAGGGCTTTGTTTGATAGTTACAACATGAAATAACAACTAAAACATGAGTAGAAACAAACTATAATATATTATGAATGCAAATTATTTCTCTTACTGTAAAAATAATGCATACTCATTGTGGAAAATTTAGACAATTCTGATAAGGAAACAAAAAAGACATCAAAAACTCACATGGACTCCCACCAAATAACAGATGGCAATGGTAAACATACACTATAAGATTTCAATACTGTTCTACATTTACATTTACACAAATAGATTTATATTGCACATAACTTTTAGAAGTTTTCCCCAGTTAACTGTAAACATCTATTTTTATATATTTATCTATATTACTATAACAATAACTATGTTTTTAGTGTCAAACTCAGGAGAGTTTTAATTAGCTGTTAGTTTAGTTAACTAATGAACTGTATCACTAATTAACATGTGCATGTGGATTAAAATTCTTGTAGGTAAAGACATGAGCACACTTGTATTGTTCCTGTATGATAAATTCCTGAATGTGAAATTGCTGTAACAAGAGGAATATAAATACATAAACATACACACATGTGTACATATATATACATATGTATATATATTCATGTATGTATTACTCCAGTATACATATATACAGAAATGCTCTATGCAATTTTTCTATCAATTCATATTACATTCATAGGTTGCAACTAAGCATAACCATTGTCACTCATATGGAATACTGACATTTTCAACATCTCTACTATTATTATCCACTCAGATGTTTACATTGCATGTGTTAACTCATTATTTAGAAATGT
Source organism: Physeter macrocephalus (assembly GCF_002837175.3). Taxonomy (NCBI): domain Eukaryota; kingdom Metazoa; phylum Chordata; class Mammalia; order Artiodactyla; family Physeteridae; genus Physeter; species Physeter macrocephalus. Next base: position 2,912,400 of record NC_041225.1, on the reverse strand, counting down.
TTATTGCTTAGTTTTTTCTTGAAATTTCTCTTTTTTTTGGTATTTCAAATGGAATTAAATTTGAAATGTATTCATTATTTTTCAGATTCTTTTATCATATAGATAATCACAGAATATTGAGTAGAGTTTCCTGTGCTGTAGAGTAGGTCCTTATTGGTTATCTATCTTATATATAGTAGTGTGTGTATGTTAATCCCAAGCTCCTGATTTATACCTTCCCCATCCACCACGTTTTCCCTTTAGTAACCATAAGTTTGTTTTGCAGCAACATGGATGTACCTAGAGATGATCATACTAAGTGAAGTAAGTCAGGCAAAGACAAATATCATAAGATATCACTCATATGTGGAATCTAATTTTAAAAATTATGCAAATTAACTCATTTACAAAACAGAAACAGACTTACATATCAAAAACAAACATGAAATTTCTTTTCTTCATAGTTTTTACATGCTTTTGATAGAGTATTTAATTTTTTTTCTGCTCTACATTTTTAGTAAATATTTCTAAATCAACCTTATCCTTTAAGGCCAGACGTTAAAATACAAATATTTCATTACCAAATAGGGTGTAAGAGAATGCATTGGAATTAGGAAATCATTAATAAAATATAAGATATTGAACATGAAAATAATACATATGATCATCTCAGTTCATACCTATTTCCTGTGTAGAAATTATCTTCAACCCCACCAACTTCCTCCATCTATCTTGCTATTAGTCTTTCTGAGGTGAATCTCTCTACCTGAGCTCTAGATATCATCTCTTTTTTTTTTTTTTTTTTTTTTTTTGCGGTACGCGGGCCTCTCACTGTTGTGGCCTCTCCCGTTGCGGAGCACAGGCTCCTCCTGGACCGGGGCACGAAACCGTGTCCCCTGCATCGGGAGGCGGACTCTCAACCACTGCGCCACCAGAGAAGCCCTAGATACCATCTCTTTTTGCCTTCCCATGAACTTTGTCCATTTTTCTACTCCCCTCTTCTGTAATTACATGCTATCCTTATCTATTAACTTTATCATTGTATAATATCAAGTTCTACAAAAGGCAATTAAACCACGATGAAGAAAAAGTAAGAATAATGATTGCATGATATTGGGAGAAGAGTGAGTCTATGGATTGACTGGTTTCCCAGTCATGAGGAAATTGAGTAGTCCAGTTCCTGGCCAGAATCTTACTGGTGCTATTTCATGCCCAACCACAGGGGATCAAAAAGGCTTTACATGTCAGGCCTCACGGGGAAAGCTGCCATTCCCACATCAGATTTGCTGCATGACCAGTGCATTTCAGTCTATGAGAGGAGTTGTAGTCAAGGACTCAAGTTCCCCTGCTCGGCCATCCTTTATGCATATTTGAATTCCTAGTCCTCATGCCTTCATTTGGGGGCATCTTTACCTGGAACCTTCTTTAGATACTTCTGCTAAGGACTCCTTATAAGGGGAGGAGGGGTGGGAGGGAAAACTTAAAGACACTTGTTTCTCCACTTTGACTCAGCACTCAGTACTTTTACACTTTGAATCCTTCTCCCTGTCCCCAGCCTTAAGGTCCATAAAACTGCAGGGCCCTTCTAGAAAATATAGTGCAACTAACATGATGGAAATATACTGCCTTTCTGGCAAAGAAGATAAGGTGTTACCAATAGGAACAGGAAAGACAGGTAAGGACGTGTCCCTCTCCCTTCCTCCAGCTTTCCAGTTTCCTTCTGGGCTCCACATTGGAAAACCTGAGAGAAGCAGCTGATGATGTTCAATGTGGTTTTCACAGTTCCAACCTCATTATTGCAAAACAGAGCACAGAGGAAAAGGACTGGAGCTAAGAGACAATTATTTAATAACGGGCATACCATTGGATGTTACCATAACGTTTATCAACTTAAACCTTGATTTTCTTATCTTCAGTTTATGTCTGTGTATATGTATACATATACATATATACAGACACACACATATATGCCTTATACTAGGTTAATAAATTTATTTCATACCAAATGTGGGAGGAAATGCTCAGGACACTCTAATCAAGAAAAAACTTTTCTTTTCTTTTTTTTTTTTTTTGCGGTACGCGGGCCTCTCACTGTTGTGGCCTCTCCCGTTGCAGAGCACAGGCTCCGGACTCACAGGCTTAGCGGCCATGGCTCACGGGCCTAGCAGCTCCACGGCATGTGGGATCTTCCTGGACCGGGGCACGAACCCATGTCCCCTGCATCGGCAGGCGGACTCTCAACCACTGCGCCACCAGGGAAGCCCAAAACTTTTCAATTTTAATGTTCATAGTAGACTATGAATGTTGAAATCATTGCACTTTTTGCTGCTATATAGCTCAGGCTTTTTCTGTTTTTTTGTTTTTGTTTTTGTTTTTTCAAACAGAGGAATCATTTCAAATTTGTATTGTGCTTATACTACAGGAGTATAGTAGCCATGAAATATAAATGAACATTGGGACTTATACAAAGTTTGGCCTGATCATACATAATATACAAAATTGCAACTCTTCTTGAAAATCTTGAAATTTGTCAGTACATAAATATGTTCTCGGGCTATACATATATTTTTATTTTATGGAAAATGAATCATTCATATACATTAGGTAGGAAGCTTTGATAATCTAGGGTCACATCATAAGATCATTCTGAGGATTGCCTGGTTTGCCTATGTGTGTCTAAAAGCATATCTAGCATAGTAGGTTAACAATAAATATTTATTGAATGCATAAATAAGAAATATTATAACTGTACATTTGAATACTAAAAGTACATTCTGATGCATAGAAAAAATGTAATAAAATCCTTCCAATCACAAATTCAAAAAGACTTTTGTCCGACAACTTTGGGTGACCAATGACTAACTGCCAGCTATTGTGCTTACACCTTATATACAATTTCTCATTAAAACTTTAAAGATCATATGGCCAGTTGGTGGCAGTAGCAGAGCTCAAATTCAGGTGTATTTGCCTCCAAAGATACAATTCTTAATGACTTATCCTACCTTCCTGCAGCAGTGTCACCTAAGCACTTGGTAAACTTTGGGTTATGGTATCTAGTCAGTAATAATAATGAGATTTTTATTTTATTTTGTTTTTGGTGCTTAATCTAACCTGAGCATAAAATTAGTAAATGGTTGATTTGCAAAATATTTATGTGATACAGGTCAACAAGGGTGCACTTTTCTTCTATAGCACTCACTCCAAAAGCTTCTGTCTTTGGGGAGGTGGTATTTTAAGAGACCTCATTATAGCATGATGGAATATGCTTTGTGAGAAAGGCACATTCTTTGTTCATTGGCTTCAAATCAAATAAACTAACTAAAACCAAAGAGACATATCAATTAGGATGCTAAGTTAAGGAAAAAAGAAAGTAATCTAAAAGTTTAACCTTTGATCTTTTTTTGCATTTTGCAAATAATACAGTATAATCAATGATGACTCTTGTTGTGCACAAGGCAGAAACTTTCATTTCATGCTGCCTTCTTAACAGGATGCAGTGATTTCACTAGGCCAACACTTATCTTGTACACAGAGCAAACAAGGATAATAGATTTAATGTTTTTGTGAGGAACTCTGACTCAAATTTCATTTTTATTCCACTCTACAGCATACAAACATATCAGAGACACCACCTCAGAGAATACAGGAAAGAAAAGATATATTTGTGTAACTTGCTGGCAAATATTTTCTCTTCTCTTTTACTGTCTGCTGTCCCTATCTTTACATATTTGTGTGTGGACACATACAAACACACACAAACACACACAACTTCTTGCTTATCATAATTATGTATAGCAAGTTGTCTTAGTCCACCTCGGGCTGCTGTAAAAGAATACAATACTGGGTGACTAAAAAACAGAAATTTATTTTCTAACATTTCTGGAGTCCAGAAGTACAAAATCAAGGTGCCAGAATGGTCAATTTCTGGTAAGAGATCTCTTCGTGGGTTGTAGATGGCCACCTTCTCTCTGTGACCTTATATGATAAAGAGAGAGAGAGAGAGTTCAGATGTTCCTTGAAAGAGCACTAATATTATGATGAAAGCCTCACTTTCATGACCTCATCTATACCTAATTACCTCTTAAACCCCCCATTCCAAAAACAATTACACTGAGGGTTAGGGTCTCAACTTATGGATTTTACAGAGACACAGTTCAGTATGAATTTTAGAGGGACACAATTCAGTCCATAGTACATGTAGTGTTATATTTTAAATTTCTTATTAAAATAACTAAGGTAGCCTTTTCATTTATCATTTTGTCAATTTAAGTTAACTTTCTGCATTATCTTTTTTAAAAGAACATATATTTTTAACAGGATTAAATTTATCTATGTTTTTTCTAAATTATCTAGCAGACACTGCACCTAGATTTTCACTTAGAGTATGTGCTTCCATTATTACCTATATTCTTAAAACATTGTTTTTGTCTGTTTCTGTCTGGATATTCCATAGATAATGACAGATTTGGCCTAATTCCCATATAAATTGCTAAGTCTGGCTTTGTCTAATTTTATATATTCAGGCGAAATGCTGAAGTATCAGATTTAATTTCCCAGAGGCATTTTCAAATTTATGAAATATATGCAAAATCACAAAGAAAATAGAGACTGCTCAGTGAAGACTTTAAGTTTACTGCCTGTGTGGCACCTTCATTACTTCTCATTTCTCTGGAAGAATGGCTGGATTTAAAACAGTTAATTTTTATCACCAATTTTTTGTACTGTTATTTATCTCACTGTATCTCATTCATTATATTTAATGCATAATGGCTATTATTATTTTAATCTTGGCTTTGAACTTTAAATTCCATGAAGAAAAGTGGAGATCTTTTATCATTTTAATACAGATGTAACTTATATGCCATGGATGTCTCCTTTGTTTTAGTAGGTATGTAACACACACAAACACACACAGAATTAACAATTCCAAGTCGTTTTTTTAATCAGCTAAGACTCTGGGACTATCTTTCTCCAAATAATTGGAAGAAAACTTGAATGTAGAGTCCCTATGCCTTAGTGTTCATGTATAAGAGACAGAAGTCTTATTTAATGTTCCTGAAGCTAAGAATTGCTTGCTTGAAACTGATCATCTTACAGAATGCAGATTGGGAGAAATATTTGCACAAAAAGTATTTTTCTTTTTTTTTTCCTTGCGGTACGCAGGCCTCTCACCGTTGTGGCCTCTCCCATTGCGGAGCACAGGCTCCGGATGCGCAGGCCCAGCGGCCATGGCTCACGGGCCCAGCCACTCCGTGGCATGTGGGATCATCCCGAACTGGGACATGAACCCGTGTCCCCTGCATTGGCAGGTGGACTCTCAACCACTACACCACCAGGGAAGCCCACAAAAAGTATTTTTGATAAAGGATTTATATATAAAATATGCAAAGAACTCTTAAAATTAAACAGTAACAAACAACCTGACTAAAAATGGGTAAATGATATGAACTGACACCTGACCATATATAGATGGCAAAGAAGCATATGGAAACATACTGAGTATCTTATATTACTGGGGAATTTCAAATTAAACCAGTGATGTACCCCTATACATCTGTTAGAATGACTAAATTCCTAAAAGCTGACAATACCAAATGCTGATAAGGATGTGGAGCAACAGAAACTCTTATTCCTTTCTGGTAGGAATGCAAAGTGGAACAGCCATTTTGGAAATTGTCACTTTCTCTTAAAGGTAAGCATAGTTTTAAAACATGAGGTTACAATCATACCTTTAGGTATTAGCCAAAAATAGTTGAAAAGTGATGTCCACAAAAACTTGCAGCTTTATTCACAATACCCCCAAACTGGAAACAACCAACGTGTCCCTTAAAAGATAAATTGATGCAAAAACTGTGGCACATCCATACAATGGAATGTTATTCATTGATAAAAAGAAATGAGCTATCAAACCATGAGTAGACACAGAGGAATCTTAAATCAATGTTGCTTAGTGAAAGAAGCCAGTCTGAAATTGTTACATACTATAGGATTGCAATTATACAGCATTCTGGAAAAGGCAAAGATATAGAGACAGTGAAGAGTCCAGTGGTTGCCAGTGGTTTTGGAGAAAAGGATAGGGATGAATAGGTGAAGCACGGGGCATATTTTGGAAGTGAAAGCATTCTGTATGATGCTGTAATGGTGGATACAAGATATTGTACATTTGTCAAAACCTGTAGAACTATACAACACAAAGAGTGAACCCTAATATAAGCCAAGGACTTTCATTAATAACATTGTATCAATATCAGTTTATAAATTGTAACAAATGTGCTACACTAATGCAGGATGTTAATAAGAGGAGAAACTGAACAGGGAAGAGAGGGAATATTTGGGAACTCCCTTTACTTTTTATTCACATTTCTGTACACCTAAAACTATTCTGAGAAATAAAGTTGATTAATTGAAAAGAAAGGAACTTGATTACCCACTTCTTCTCTCAATTTTGAATAGTATAAACAATTATTTATAATTTTTTAAGGTTGTTAAATATTACCAGAAAATTAACAAACTGGAGAAGAACCCACACTGAGCAAACAGAGAAATTAATTCCTACAGATCGAATGCCAAAGCAAAACATAAAAATATGAGAAACTTACTAAACATAAAAAAACCCTACTAATTATTTGAAACTTTTCATAAAATTACAGCTAAGTTTAAATGTATTTAAGGGACTTCCCTGGTGGCACAGTGTTTAAGAATCCGCCTGCCAATGCAAGGGACATGGGTTAGATCCCTGATCCGGGAAGACGCCATGTGCCATGGAGTAACTAAGCCTGTGTGCCACAACTATTGAGCCTGTGCTCTAGAGGCCATGAGCCACAACTACTAAGCCCATTCTCCACAACAAGAGAAGCCACAGCAATGAGAAACCTGTGTACTTCAATGAAGAGTAACCCCCACCCACCACAAATAGAGAAAGCCCACAGGCAACAGTGAAGACCCAACACAGCCGTAAATAAAAAAATAAATAGATAGATAGATAGATAAATAAATAAATGTATTTAAGACAAAATAAAATAATAATTTCCTGGAAAATATTTAAAATATTATGTAGAGACCCTTGTCTACATCACAACAAAAAATTATAAGGAAAAACTGTAAAATAAAAGTAAAAGGAAAACAAAAGAATGAATTTAAGAGACCCAGTTCTAGAAGAAGAAAATCTAAAACACAAAAAAATCTTAGCAATAAATATATTGTATTATTTCATTGAATATAACAGGTTAGTGATAGAATTCTTTTATCTTAGGTTTTTAACTATATGGCTGCAAAATCTAAGAAAGATACTATGTATATAGAATGAACAAGGTGAATGTATTCAGTAGTTAGAGGGAATTATGAACCAACATTACTTAGAGAAGATGAAAGAAGATACAGGTCTAGAAAGTAAATGGTAATTGTTGGAAACATCTGGGCAATAATCAACATGAGTTAGCAAAAGGGGAACTACTCTCCACAGTTTTAAAAAAGTTTAAAGTACTGCAGTAACTAGAAATAAACAAGGTTCATAAAAATCTCTTTATAAAATGGGAATATTACACATATTATTCTTTAAGGACAATGCACTATGTGGAACAGCCTGAATATACAAAGGAGAAAAGATATATTCAATAAAAGAAGTTCTTAAACTAAATGTCAGGGAGAAGGACAATGGTGTGATTTAGGAGGAAAAGGGTTAAATATTGCAATTTCTGAGAACAGATAAAAAGACTTGCATATGAAATCGGTTCAAGATGGTGAGGTAGAAGGATGTGCACTCACTCCCTCTTGTGAGAGCACTGTAATCACAACTAATTGCTGAACAATCATCAACAGGAAGACACTGGAATTCACAAAAAAGATACCCCACATCCAAAGACAAATGAGAAGCCACAATGAGATTGTAGGAGGGATGCAATCACAATAAAATCAAATCCCATAACTTCTGGGTGGGTGACTCACAAACTTGAGAACACTTATACCACAGGAGTCCACCCACTGGAGTGAAGATTCTAAGCCCCATGTCAGGCTTCCCAATCTGGGGGTCCAGCAACAGGAGGAGGAATTACTAGAGAATCAGACTTTGACGGTTAGCGGGATTTGATTACAGGACTTTGACAGGACTGGAGGAAACAGTGACTACACTTTTGGAGGACAAACACAAAGTAGAGTGTGTATCAGAACCCAGGGGACAGAGCAATGACCCCATAGGAGACTGAACCAGAACAACCTGCTAGTGTTGGAGGGTCTCCTGCAGAGGTGGGGGGGTGACTGTGGCTCACTGTGAGGACAAGGAAACTGGCAGCAGAAATTCTGGGAAGAATTCCTTGGCATGAGCCCTCCCAGAGTCCACCATTAGCCCCACCAAAGAGCCCAGGTAGGCTCCAGTGTTGGGTCACCTCAGGCCAAGCAACCAACATGGAGGGAACACAGCCCCACCCATCAGCAGACAAGAGGATTAAAGTTTTACTGAGCCCTGCCCACCAGAGCAACAGCAAACTCTACCCACCACCAGTCTCTCCAATCAGGAAACTTGAAAAAACCTCTTAGATAGCCTAATCCACAAGAGGACAGACAGCAGAAGAAAGAATAACTAGAATCCTGTGGCCTTTGGAACAAAAACCACATTCACAGAAAGGTAGACAAGATGAAAAGGAAGAGGGCTATGTACCAGATGAAGGAATGAGATAAAAGCCCAGAAAAACAACTAAATGAAGTGGAGATAGGCAACCTTCCAGAAAAAGATTTCAGAATAATAATAATGAAGATGATCCAGGACCTCAGGAAAAGAATGGAGGCAAGGATCGAGAAGATGCAAGAAATGTTTAACAAAGACCTAGAAGAATTAAAGAACAAACAAACGAGATGAACAATACCATAACTGAAATGAAAAATACACTAGAAGGAATCAATAGCAGAATAACTGAGGCAGAAGAATGGGTAAGTGACCTCAATACAGAATGGTGGAATTCACTGCTATGAAACAGAATAAAGAAAAAAGAATGAAAAGAAATGAAGACAGCACAAGAGACCTCTGGGACAACATTAAATGCAACAACATTTGCATTATAGGGGTCCAAGAAGGAGAAGAGAGAGAGAAAGGACACGAGAAAATATTTGAAGAGATTATAGTTGAAAATTTCCCTAACATAGGAAAGGAAATAGCCACCCAAGTGCAGGAAGTGCAGAGAGTCCCATACAGAATAAAGCCAAGGAGAAACACACAGAGACATATAGTAGTCAAACTGGCAAAAATTAAAGACAAAGAAATTTATTGAAAGCAGCAATGGAAAAAATACAAATAACATACAAGGGAACTCCCATAAGGTTAACAGCTGATTCCTCAGCAGAAACTCTACAAACCAGAACGGAGTGGCATGACATATTTAAAGAGATGAAAGGGAAGAACCTACAACCAAGATTACTCTACCCAGCAAGGATCTCATTCACATTCTATGGAGAAATCAAATGCTTTACAGACAAGCAAATGCTAAAAGAATTCAGCACCACCAAGCCAGCTCTACAGCAAATGCTAAATGAACTCCTCTAAGTGGGAAACACAACAGAAGGACCTACAAAAACAAACTCAAAACAATTAAGACAATCATAATAGGAACATACTTATCGATAATTACCTTAAACGTGACTAGATTAAATTCTCCCACCAAAAGACACAGACTGGTTGAATGGATACAAAAACAAGTCCCATATATATGCTGTCTACAAAAGACCTACTTCAGACCTAGGAACACATACAGACTGAAAGTGAGGGGATGGAAAAAGATACTCCATGCAAATGGAAATCAAAAAAAGCTGGAGTAGCAATACTCATATCAGATAAAATAGACTTAAAAATAAAGAATGTTACAAGAGACAAGGAAGGACACTACATAATGATCAAGAGATCAATCCAAGAAGATATAACAATTATAAACATATATGCACCCAACATAGGAGCACCTCAATACATAAGTCAACTGCTAACAGCTATAAAAAATCAGCAGGAACACAGTAATAGTGGAGGACTTTAACACCTCACTTACACCAATGGACAGATCATTCAAAGAGAAAATTACTAAGGAAACACAAACTTTAAATGACACAATAGACCAGATATATTTAATTGATATTTATAGGACATTCCATCTGAAAACCGCACATCACACTTTCTTCTCAAGTGCAAACAAAACATTCTCCAGGATAGATCATATCTTGGGTCACAAAACAAGCCTCAGTAAATTTAAGAAAACTGAAATCATATCAAGCATATTTTCTGACCACAACGCTATGAGATTAGAAATCAATTACAGGGAAAAAAAGGTAAAAAACACAAACACATGGAGTATAAACAATACACTACTAAATAACCAAGAGATCACTGAAGAAATCAAACAGGAAATAAAAAAATGTCTAGAGACATATGACAATGAAAACTCGATGACCCAAAACCTATGGGGTGCAACAAAAGTATTTCTAAGAGGGAAGTTTAGTGAAATACAAGCCTACCTCAAGAAACAAAAAAAATCTTAAATAAAAAATCTAACCTTACACCTAAAGGAACTAGAGAAAGAAAAACAAACAAAACCCAAAGTTAGCAGAAGGAAAGAAATCATGAAGCTCAGAGCAGAAATAAATGAAATAGAAACAAAGAAAATGATAGGAAAGATCAATAAAATTAAATTCTGGTTCTTTGACAAGATAAACAAAGTGATAAATCATTAGCCAAACTCATCAAGTAACAGCGGGAGAGGACTCAAATCATTAAAATTAGAAATGAAAAAGGAGAAGTTACAACAGACACCACAGAAATACAAAGCATCCTAAGAGACTACTACAAGCAACTCTATGCCAATTAAATGGACAACCGGGAAGAAATGAACAAATTCTTAGAAAGGTGTAACCTTCCAAGACTGAACCAGGAAGAAACAGAAAATATGAACAGGCAAATCACAAGTAATGAAATTGAAACTGTGATTAAAAATCTTCCAACAAACAAAAGTACAGGACCAGATGGCTTCACAGGTGAATTCTATGAAACATTTAGAGAAGAGCTAACACCCATCTTTTTCAAACTCTTCCAAAAAATTGCAGAGGAAGGAGCATTCCCAAACTTATTATATGAGGCCACCATCACCCTGATACCAAAATTAGACAAAGATACTACAAAAAAATAAATCACAGACCAATATCACTGATGAATATATATGCAAAAATCCTCAATAAAATACTAGCAAACAGAATCCAACAACACATTAAAAGGATCATACACCATGATTAAGTGGGATTTATCCCAGAGATGAGATGATACTACAATACACGCAAATCCATCAATGTGATACACCATATTAACAAATTGAAGAATATAAACCATATGATCATCAATAGATGCAGAAAAAGATTTTGACAAAATTCAACACCAATTTATGATAAAAACTCTCCACAAAGTGGACATAGAGGGAGCCTACCTCAACATAATAAAGGCCATATAAAACAAACCCCCAGTAAACATCATTCTCAATGGTGAAAAACTGAAAGCATTTCCTCTAAGATCTGGAACTAGACAAGGATGTCCACTCTTGCTACTCTTATTCAATATAGTTTTGGAAATCCTAGCCATGGCAATCAGAGAAGAAAACAAAATAAAAGGAATCCAAGTTGGAAAAGAAGAAGATGAGATGATACTACAATACACGCAAATCCATCAATGTGATACACCATATTAACAAATTGAAGAATATAAACCATATGATCATCAATAGATGCAGAAAAAGATTTTGACAAAATTCAACACCAATTTATGATAAAAACTCTCCACAAAGTGGACATAGAGGGAGCCTACCTCAACATAATAAAGGCCATATAAAACAAACCCCCAGTAAACATCATTCTCAATGGTGAAAAACTGAAAGCATTTCCTCTAAGATCAGGAACACGACAAGGATTTCCACTCTCACTGCTATTGTTCAACATAGTTTTGGAAGTCCTAGCCACAGCAATCAGAAAGAAAAAGAAATAAAAGGAATACATTTGGAAAAGAAGAAGTAAAACTGTCACTGTTTGCAGTTGGCATGATACTATACATAGAGAATCCTAAGAATGTCACCAGAAAACTACTAGAGCTAATAAATGAATTTGGTAAAGTTGCAGGATACAAAATTAATGCACAGAAATCTCTTTCTTTCCTATACACTAATGATGAAAAATCTGAAAGTGAAATTAAGGAAACACTCCCATTTTCCATTGCAAAAAAAAGGAATAAAATACCTAGGAATAAACCTACCTATGGAGACAGAAGACCAGTATGCAGAAAACTATAAGACTGATGAAAGTAATTAAAGATGATACAAACAGATGGAGAGATGTAACATGTTCTTGGATTGGAAGAATCAATATTGTGAAAATGACTATACTACCCAAAGCAATCTACAGATTCAATGCAATCTCTATCAAATTACCAATGGCATTTTTTACAGAACTAGAAAAAAAATCTTAAAATTTGTATTGAGACACAAAAGACCCCAAAGAGCCAAAGCAGTCTTGAGGGAAAAAAAACAGAGCTGGAGGAATCAGACTCCCTGATTTCAGACTATACTGCAAAGCTACAGTAACCAAGGCAATATTGTACTGGCACAAAAACAGAAATATAGATCAATGGAACAGGATAGAAAGCCCAGAGATAAACCAATACACCTATGGTCAACTAATCTATGACAAAGGAGGAAAGGATATACAATGGAGAAAAGACAGCCTCTTCAATAAGTGGTGCTCAGAAAACTGGACAGCTACATGTAAAAGAATGACATTAGAACACTCCTTAAAAACATACACAAAAATAAACTCAAAATGGATTAGAGACTTAAATATAAGACCAGACGCTGTAAAACTCTTAGAGGAAAACATAGGAAGAACACTGTTTGACATAAATCACAGCAAGATGTTTTTTGATCCACCTCCTAGAGTAATGGAAATAAAAACAAAAATAAACAAATGGGACCTAATGAAACTTCAAAGCTTTTGCACAGCTAAGGAAACCATAAACAAGACGAAAAGTCAACCCTCGGAATGGGAGAAAGTATTTGCAAATGAATCAATGGACAAAGGATCAATCTCCAAAATATATAAACAGCACATGCAGCTCAATATTAAAAAAACAAACAACCCAATTGAAAAATGGGCAGAAGACCTAAATAGACATTTCTCCAAAGAAAACATACAGATGGCCAAGAGGTACATGAAAAGCTATTCAACATCACTAATTATTAGAGAAATGCAAATCAAAACTACAATGAGTTATCACCTCACACCAGTTAGAATGGGCATCAACAGAAAATCTACAAACAACAAATGCTGGAGAGGGTGTGGAGAAAAAGGAGCCCTCTTGCACTGTTGATGGGAATGTAAATTGATACATTCACTATGGAGAACAATATGGAAGTTTCTTTAAAAACTAAAAATAGAACTACCATATGACCCAGGAATCCCACCACTGGGCATGTACCCTGAGAAAACCATAATTCCAAAAGAGTCATGTACCAAAACGTTCATTGAAGCTCTATTTACAGTAGCCAGGACAAGGAAGCAACCTAAGAGTCCATCAACAGATGAATGGATAAAGAAGATATGGCACATATATACAATGGAATATTACTCTGCCATAAAAAGGAACGAAATTGGGTCATTTGTAGAGATGTGGATGGATCTAGAGACTATCATACTGAGTGAAATAAGTCAGAAAGAGAAAAACAAATATCGTATATTAACGCATGTATGTGGAACCTAGAAAAATGGTACAGATGAACTGGTTTGCAGGGCAGAATTTGTTATATATGTAGAGAAGAAACATATGTACACCAAGTGGGCAAAGCATGGGGGGGGGTTTGTGATTAATTGGAAGATTGGGATTGAAATATATACACTAGTATGTATAAAATGGATAACTAATAAGAACCTGCTGTATAAAAAATAAATAAAATTAAATTTTAAAAAAAGCTTGCATTTATGGCAATGTTTCTAAGTTTGTAAAGGGGACAGGAATTTGTGGGAAGTTATACAGGATTGCTTCAATTATCTCATAGAGGTCAGAAACAGCACAGTTTTCTTTTGAAAGTACAGCTGGGACTTCTATTACTAGGTTTTATCTTTGGAATAGTGCTTGAGAAATGGGTGAAGGAGGGTATGGGGTAAAATACATGATTAATAAATAGTGCTGAGCTCATTCTCTAGTTTAAAATGCAGAAATTTTAGTGATGACCATCTAGTTGAATGATTTTTTCCACTTGTACTTAGTAATGAAGATATAGGGTTGTAACAGTTACCTAAGCTTTCTTTTTCTTTTTGTTTTTTCTTTTTTCTTTTTCTGGGTGGATATGGCATGAAAAGTAATTAGGAGGCTGGCCAGAGAATATGTACATGTAATATAGAATACAAGTGGAATAGGAGTTTAGTTTATATTCTTAGAAACAATGAGGGGTCAGAGGAGCATAATTTTATGAGTTCTAGAATCTGTGAATGACTGGGAGTGAGAAGAACAATTAAACAAAGTTATGAGGTTGTGACCAAAGACGGTAATGTTGGATTTTTAAAAAAATATTTATTTATTTATTTATATTTTGGTTATGTTGGTTCTTCGCTGCTGTACGCAGGCTTTCTCTAGTTGCAGAGAGTAGGGCCTACTCTTCATTGCAGTGCACGGGTTTCTCATTTTGTTGTCTTCTCTTGTTGTGGAGCACAAGCTCTAGGCACATGGGCTTCAGTAATTGTGAGATGCGTTCTCAGTAGTTGTGGTGCACAGGCTTAGTTGCTCTATGGCATGTGGGATCTTCCCGGACCAGGGTTCCACCTGTGTCCCCTGCATTGGCAGGTGGATACTTAACCACTGCACCACCAGGGAAGTCCCAGTAGTATTGGATTTTAATATTTATATTGTGAAGAAGCTTTTGGGGATGAGAATACCTAGGTCACTGTTTTCCAACATGTGATCAGGATGGCTACCTGAATCAGTATTGCTTGGAGTTTTTATAACTACATAGTTTCCTGGGTCCATGATTATTTATAAATCGTAGATGAAATAATCACTGATAAAAGTTATGACCAGGAAGGGCATGGCAGATGCTGAAGTGAAGTTAATTGGAGTTTGAAAATTATAAAATAGTGAAGATAAGATTCTAAAAGACTGAAAGCTTAGACCTAATTAATAAATGTTGGAATAAAGAGAAAACATTTTTAAAAAGAATACTTTCTTGGGGCTTCCCTGGTGGCGCAGTGGTTGAGAGTCCGCCTGCCGATGCAGGGGTCATGGGTTCGTGCCCTGGTCTGGGAAGATCCCACATGCCATGGAGTGGCTGGGGCCGTGAGCCATGGCCGCTGAGCCTGCGCGTCCAGAGGCTGTGCTCCGCGGCGGGAGAGGCCACAGCAGTGGAAGGCCCGTGTACTGCAAAAAAAAAAAAAAAAAAAAAAGAATACTTTCTTATTTTATTAAATAGGTGAATGTAGCCATATGTATGACTTTCCTTGCTAATTTTTGATGATATGATTTATTTAGGTGACATGACTGGATTAAACAACCCATGTGGATAGAAATTTGGAAACCAATGAATCAGAGATGAAGAGTAAAAGCTCAAAGACAAAGGATGAGCTCTACAGAGCAGCCATTGTTTTATTCAATATTCCCTCATCAAATAGGTATGTCTAGTTCATGATTAATGTCACCAGCCTTTGAATGTTCGGTATTCCAGAACACCCAAAATATCTTAATTCATAATTCTAGTACTATCATCATTGTCCCATCCCTGTCCTTAGGAAGTCAACTGGTAAAATGAAAAGCTTAGAATGGTATTGAACTTTTATTTAAAGGAAGTAAGATGAATATTTTGGAAGAATGATATAAGGCCTATTTGTACTTCTGGAGCAACATAGCAGGAAACAGAGAGAGAATGGGACTAGTTGCAGTTATGAGGGCCCTGGCAAGACCAATACGCTTTCTGAATACAGCATGACAAAAACCAGACTTATTTCCGTACTCTGTTTACTATTATGAGGAAGTTCATTATTTGGTTCTTTTCTTATTCAGAATTAGATCTGGAATATATAAGACTAAAATTCAAGAGTTTGGCAGCCATGACTTCATCTGGAAGGGAAACCAAAATTCAGAAATTCAAAAGCAAATCCATTTAACTTTCAAATGAGTCACCAATTGATGTTAGCATGTCCTTTCATTTTCAATTCTTTCTGGTGTGGAAAGAAGTGTATTCACCGTGGAAGCAGTTTTGCACAAAGGAGACATGAGGAGGTTTGACTGATTATTTGCAGCAGAGACATATATTTATAAGGAATTAAACAAACAGAAAATAATCAAAACCACAAATCTAGGGACTTGAAAGACATTGGATAATATGTAATGAAAGGTGTGTTTTAAATATTAATATCAGCTGTAGAGAGCTTTCTTTCTTTTTCCTTGTTTTAATTCCTCAGTATTAGAACTTTCCAGACAAAAAAAAACATAGACTGAAACAATTAGTTAATTTATCTCATTCAACTTGGTTAATGTTGCTAATAGAAGGATTCCACTATGTTCCAGAATTTTGGATTACACTAGACTCCAATAAAAAAAATCCTCATATTTTAACCTGTGTGTGTGTTTGTATTTGTGAGAGACAGACAGAGAGAAGGAGAGGGAAAAGCGGGGAAGGAGAGAATTGGGGTATGTATGTGGTGTATGCATATAGTATTACATGTGCATAGTCTACAACTTCTTTTATTATTGGCTACCTTGGTGATGGGCTTACTGAAATAGAGGTGGTCAGGAACTAAGAGTTAAATTTACTGAAGCTATTTCAGATCCCCGGATATTTTCCTTGACATATCTACTTTTTGAAGCAAGACTGAGCTGTGATATTACAGCCATAGAGTGTTGCAGTGCCCTTTGCTGTGCACAGAAGTATCAAGTGATTAAAACATAACAAAAATTTTCACAATAATTTGATTAGTTTACAAATTTATACCTAAATGAAAATTTACTAAGATGCTCTTTGACTCAGAGGTAATAAAGAGGGGCAAATGCATGTAGTTAAAGTGTATAAAGAGCAAAATAAAATATAGAAAAATTTCTACTGCTAGCACTAAGTACTGTGTAGTTGCTAACCTAAGTTTATTCACTACTGATTTCCTTAACTCAACACAAGAAATCAATCAAATAAATGGATCTTGTGTCACAATATTATATCTTAAAATATTCGATGTGGTATTTTGAATGTTATTAAACATAAGCATGGGTTTTTTTATATTGTTAAAATAACTTGAAAGCCATAGAAATAATACCATCAAAACCTACACTAAATCAGAGTTTTTAGTAACGTAGAACAAACTGTACAGCTACACTGTTTTTCAATTACTAGTGGGCAAAATCCAATTGCAAGGAGCCAACATGAACCACGCCACCACTTGGATACCCAGTTGGTCCCCTAGAAATCTCTTCAGTTAAGCAACTAAAGACTTAATTCCTGGCATATCTAGCTGATCAGGGATCCTGCTCCTGGTGTAAAGCCAGCATCTATTCTGATGGGTTGCTGCCACACCAATTGTTAAAGATTCTGAATGTTGCATCTGTCCTAAACTATCATCATTTGTACTATACAAATATTTGAAGATGATATAGCCACAAAGAGCAATGAAGAAAAAAAAAGCAGAGTAATGCTTTTACTTTTATAATTTATATTGATGTCCAAACCCACAATTTTGGGAAATGTATCTGAATTGCATGCATCAGTGTGGTTTTGATAAGCTATTTGTACTAAATAACACCAAAACAGCACACTGAACAATTGCAATGGTGTACATTCAATTAGAGAAAGGCAACAAAATAGCTTGGGACTTGGCATTTGTCTCAAGTGCCTAGTGATGATTTGGCCTTGCTTGCTAAACTGATGCTGGTTAGTCTCCCTGCTGGCCATCAGATGAAAGGATGGAAAACAGAGGAGACAGATGGGCCTGTACACAGGGGACATGCCTTAGGACACATTATTGCTTAGACAGCATATGTGCAAGAGAGAAAGGAAACCTCTGCAGGCATGTCTGGACCTCATCTCATGTACTAGACCATATCTCACAACGCCACAATGGTATGAAAAGGGAGGAAGGAGAGAGAGAGCCACCTCCATGCACATCCTATTCAGCACACTTTGATCCTGTCAACAGGTAAACGACCATCCTGCAATCTATCACTCAGCTTAGTATTACTGCAAGTGTATCTTTCTTAACAACTGAAGAACTTGACTGTATCCATGCCTACAAATAATATAGGGATAAAAGTATAGTGTTTTCATATATGTTTCTTATATTTCACACATCATACTTTTATACTCGTTTTTGCACAAATGCCGAAGGTGACAGAATAGAGACTATAAAGGAGAAAGGTTGATCTCTAATGTAGGACAGCACAAGGAGATGGAAACTTGAAGGCTGAAATCTGATCCTTAGTTTTAAGCACATGATTTTCTTCCCACCCTCATTTTTCCCAAGTTTTTAAAAGAATGATGTATATTATAATTTTTATTTTTTTCTATATAGAATCAGAGCAAGGAAATTTACCTAGAGGCTGTTGATGGAAACAAGCTATGGAGCCTGTAATACCCATAGTTGCTGTAAAGAAATATTTGCAGTCTAGTTCAAAACACTCATCTTTGAGGACAAGATTTTCTGGAGAGAGCTCAAGAAACACTGAAAAATACTTATTCTAAGAACATTTTACTTTATTTAATTGATTTTTTTCTTTATTTTCTTTCTTTTTTAAAAAAAATTATTGGAGTGTAGTTGATTTACAGTGTTGTGTTAGTTTCAGGTGTACAGCAAAGTGAATCAGTGATACATATATATATATATCCACTCTTTTTTAGATTATTTTCCCATATAAGCCATTTCAGAGTATTGGGTAGAATTCCCTGTGCTGTAGAGTAGGTCCTTATTAGTTATCTATTTTATACATAGTAGTGTGCATATATCAATCCCAATCTCCCAATTTATTCCTCCCCCCACTTACCCCTTAGTAACCATAAGTTTGTTTTCTACATCTGTAACTCTGTTTTGTAGGTAAGTTCATTTGTACCCTTTTATTAGATTCCACATATAAGTGATATCATACGATATTTGTCTTTCTCTGTCTGACTTACTTCACTCAGTATGACAATCTCTAGGTCCATCCATATTGCTGCAAATGGCATTATTTCTTTCTTTTATATGGCTGACTAATATTCTATTGTATATATGTACCATATCTTCTTTATTCATTCCTCCATTGATGGACATTTACGTTGCTTCCATGTACTTGCTATTGTAAATAGTGCTGCAATGAACATTGGGGTGCATGTATCTTTTTGAATTTTGGTTTTCTCTGGATATGCCCAGGAGTCAGATGGCTGGACCATATGGTAGTTCTATTTTTAGGGTTTTAAGGAACCTGCATCTTGTTCTCCAGAGTGGCCATACCAGTTTACATTCCTACCAACAGTGTAGGAGGGTTCCCTTTTCTCCACACTCTCTCCAGCATTTATTGCTTGCAGATTTTTTGATGATGGGCATTCTGACCAGTGTAAGAGGACGTCTCTTTGTAGTTTTGAATTTCATTTCTCTAATAATTAGTGATGTTAAGCATCTTTTCATGTGCTTTTTAGCCATCTGTATGTCTTCTTTGGAGAAACGTCTATTTAGATTTTCTGCCCATTTTTTGATTGGCTTATTTGTTTTTTTGATATTAAGCTGCATGAGTTATTTTTAAATTTTGGAGATTAATTCCTTGTCAGTTGCTTTGTTTGCAAATATTTTCTCCCATTCTGAGGTTTGTCTTTTTGTTTTGTTTCTGGTTACCTTTGCTGTGCAAAAGATTTTAAGTTTAATTAGGTCCTGTTTGTTTATTTTTGTTTTCATTTTCATTACTCTAGGAGGTATATCCAAAAAGATCTTGCTGCAATTTATGTCAAAGAGTGTTCTGCCTAAGTTTTCCTCTAAGAGTTTTATAGTGTCCAGCATTAAATTTAGGTCTTTAATACATTTTGAGTTTATTTATGTGTATGGAGTCAGAGAGTGTTCTAATTTCAGTCTTTTACATGTAGCTGTCCAGTTTTCCCAGCACCACTTATTGAAGATACTGTCTTTTCTTCATCGTATATTTTTGCATCTTTTGTCATACATTAGGTGAGCATAAGTGTGTGAGTTTACCTCTGGACTTTTTATCCTGTTCCAGTGATCTATAGTTCTCTTTTGGGGCCAGTATCATACTGTCTTGATGACTATAGCTTTGTAGTATAGTCTGAAGTCAGGCAGCATGATTCCTCCAGCTCCATTTTGCTTTTTCAAGTTTGCTTTGGCTATTCGTGGTCTTTTTTGTTTCCTTACATGCTCATATAGTTATCTACATCAAATTTCTTTTAATTTTAGCTAGTTTAAGATTATTAGTAATTGTCTTTTATTAGATTTAGATATATTGTCAGCACTCTATTTTCAGAAAATATATTGGGATGAAGCATTTCTATAGATAATAAATCATATTCATAGGTGTTGATTTTTGAGGTTATTTATCCAATGGTCATTTTATAACCAAGCTTTGAAAGAAAGTTACTCTAGCCCCATATATTTCAAAAGCATTGTTGTACCTTTTAATCCATCCAAGCCCTGAGAATATGAGGGATTTTAAATTGAGATTTTTATGTTGTTTTGTTTGTTTTTTTATCATGCTCACCTTATCCTGATCACTTGTGTCATATATTTAAGCAAACCACTATTCTTTTTGATTGCCTCCACCTATAGATATTTTAGCCAGGCTTTGTCATTAACTTAAGGTTTGTTTTTTGTCACCTGACAAGTTGTCTTTCTGTTCACCTAAAATCTAGTAATCTATCCTGCAAAGTAAATTCAACAACCAAACAGACATCCAACATGTGAATTCCTTCGTCCCTTAACATTTTCAACTCCTGAGAACTTCACCTTGACTCTATTTCAACAAATAGTTTCCAGAACTATCTATATTGCTGCAATTATGCATTCTTGAAATCAAATATCTCAGTCTATCTCTCAAATCCATCCTTGCAGCTCTCACATGTGGCTGCCCAATACATCTGTTTTGCAGTCTTACCAAGAATTCGATCTTATTACTTCTCTAATTCCTCCATGTTGATTAGCATCCTACGCAAATCCTCATTTCTGCATTTTCTATCTTCCTTATTTTCCTAAATTCTATGGTACATCATTTTAATCATT
This sequence comes from Physeter macrocephalus, assembly GCF_002837175.3. Classification (NCBI taxonomy): domain Eukaryota; kingdom Metazoa; phylum Chordata; class Mammalia; order Artiodactyla; family Physeteridae; genus Physeter; species Physeter macrocephalus. The sequence goes on along the minus strand of NC_041225.1, from coordinate 2,891,193 downwards.
CTCTTGCCAACATCATCAAATTATTTTCTTTATTTGCATTTCTATTACATGCTGCCAGTAAAATTGCAATTTTGCAAAAGTCTAAATATTCAGTTCTCAGCTTTTCAACCCAGCTTTTAAAAGCTGCTGTAGAAAACCACATCTTTAGGTAAGCTGGTGGCATCATATTACCCATGAATCATTCTGTATTAATTTAGATACAGTACCTATTTAAAATATTCTCTAATTTCCTAAAATAATCTATTCCACCATATCTGCCCCTTATTCAAAGCAGTATGAGAGAGAAATAGGAGCCGCTTCCCAGGAATATGATTCACTTTTTGCAACCACATCACATTGGAATGTTATCTCCTGGTAACACCACTTCATAATTTTCTATCCTATATCTTTGTACTGACCTATTCCCAACAATGTTTAAGGGTCTCACACATTTGAAAATGCATTCCTTTACTTCATGTTTTCTCCAAGATAATAAGTAAAAAATCAACAACTTTTTTTCAACCTTTTCATAAATAAGCTGCCTGAAACAATTTTATGTATCTGTTCTCTCTAATTTTCATCTTCCTTGCACTCCTACAATAAGGAATATGAACTACCACTCCATGGAAACTATTCTTGTCTAAGTCACAAAAGGCACACATGCTGTTGGTTCCAGTGAATACTTACAAGTTATTACATTTGACCTCTCTAAAGCATTTGACCTTGTTGACTGTACAGTAATCATTAAAATGTATTTTGCAGCAAGCAGCTTAGTCACTTAGTTTGTTAAAGTGTCTGTCTAGTAGTAAAATGTGTTTCGCCATTGACCTGTAGACTGCTATACTCTTATTATCCTCCCAATGCTCTGAAAACTCTTGGATTCCTTATTAGGTTCTCTTCTGTTACTTTGTTTATATATTGGACTTTTTTTTAAGAGGTTCTTTCCTTGGAACTTTTGTTCTTACCGTATATATTTTCTTGGTAAACCTATTCCAATATCTTCATTTGTTAACATTTCCAGTCCAAATATACCCAAGAGATTGAGTACATTCACGTTATTAATAATTGATTCTAAAAGTTATTTTTTACTGGAGACAAACCACCACTTCAATAAGGATTTTGAGAGATGTTAATGTATAAAATATATAGATTGAAAGTAGTACCTTCAAAGGGATAATGAGTAACATTGGTTTAGTTTTTTTATTCTAAACCCAAAGTCCATACATTAAAACTCCTATTGGACGGGGCTTCCCTGGTGGTGTAGTGGATGAGAATCTGCCTGCCAGTGCAGGAGACACGGGTTCAATCTCTGGTCCGGGAAGATCTCACATGCCGCGGAGCAACTAAGCCCATGAGCCGCTGAAACCCACATGCCTAGAGCCTGTGCTCTGCAAGAAGAGAAGTCACCAGCATGAGAAGCCCATGCACCACAATGAAGAGTAGCTCCCACTCGCCACAACTAGAGAAAGCCCATGTGCAGCAACGAAGACCCAACACAGCCAAAAATAAATTAAAAAATAATAAAATTTTTAAAAAAACCTCCTATTGGATATATCCACTTGGTATTTTCTCTGATACTTCAAACTCATCTTGTAAAATACAAAAATCATCACTTCTCATTCCTTTTATATTAACTAGGGTAATAAATAGTATAGAGGCCACAACAAACAATTCCTTAATTTACACAATAAAGATTAACACTGTGGTGGGTTGAGTAAATTTCCCCCAAGATTTCCAGGTCCTAATCCCAAGTGTCTGTGAATATGTAACTTACATAGTAAGTAAGATATCGTGTCCCTATTACATCTTTGTGTATTGGGGGTACTTATCTTACTATGTAAGAGCAATTCTGAAACACTTCTCAGCAGATATTGTGAGGACCCATTTGCCTATGGTGGCAGAGATTTAATCAAGCTTTGATTTTACCCTCTGGAAGGAATTGCCTTGTGCCTTGTTCTTTATAGTCACATTGTCTAATGAACATTTTAGAAAGATACCTACTCATAACTTTCATTAAGTTACATCTGAAAAATTGTCTTTTTCAAGGTAGTCATCATTAGGTCGAAAGGGAGAAGATTGGTGCTGTACCTACACATATATCCACTCTTTTTTAGATTATTTTCCCATATAAGCCATTTCAGAGTATTGGGTAGAATTCCCTGTGCTGTACAGTAGGTCCTTATTAGTTATCTATTTTATACATAGTAGTGTGCATATGTCAATCCCAATCTCCCAATTTATTCCTCCCCCCACTTACCCCTTAGTAACCATAAGTTTGTTTTCTACATCTGTAACTCTGTTTTGTAGGTAAGTTCATTTGTACCCTTTTATTAGATTCCACATATAAGTGATATCATACGATATTTGTCTTTCTCTGTCTGACTTACTTCACTCAGTATGACAATCTCTAGGTCCATCCATGTTGCTGCAAATGGCATTATTTCTTTCTTTTATATGGCTGACTAATATTCTATTGTATATATGTACCACATCTTACTAGAAGACAGGTATTCAGAACTATGTAGCATCCCTGGAGGTATATACATCAAAAAAAGAATATAAGTACCAATATTTTTCAGAGTGTATAACTCACAAAAGAAGCTATTTCACAACAACAGAATGGTGGTGAAAAGTTAGATAGGTGATGCTAGGACTTACTATGATGATATTTAAGCTCTCTTTACAGTTGAGCTATTTAGTTTACTATGATTATTTTTCCTTTTCTATTCTCATCACCTTTAGTTCTTCAAGGCCAGTGCATTTTATGAAAGGGACCCAAAATGTTTGCATATTTCATTGGTAAATCAGAAGAGTGTCAAAGCAGAAGGGTATCTTTGGGAGAATAATTAGTGACCAGAAGTAAATGTCCAGAAACACACACCCCAGCAATGAGTGCTGGCATATCATCAACCCATAAAAGGCAAATGAAACCCATTTATTTCTGCTGTTCATTATCCTGGAATCAGAACAGGTCCCCAATTTTTTTTTTTTTTCTGCAGACTCCACAGACTATTAAGAAGACACAATGTCTGTGTGTGGACCTCATCTCTTGCACCACATGAGGTCATGATTTTTTACAGCATTTCTTCATACACCCAGACAATGATGAAAAAGAAACATTATGTGGTCTGAAACTCAGTTTTGTTTTGTTTTGTTTTGTTTTTTCAAACAGAGTAAGTTACCAAAAACATGGTTATTAGCTTGGGCAGCAATTACTGGAACTCTCTTCCAAGTAGAGAGTAAGGAAGATAAAATCAAGATAAAATCAACAGCAAAGAAATAAAGAAAATCTATTTTCCTCACATACATCATTTAATATGTAGGTACATGTATGATCTCACTAGAGTTATACTATGATTCTTCCATTAGTTGCAAAGTCTTAAGTGAGAAATTCAATTACTTTAATTACTTTATATTATAACATCCTCATTGGTTAAGTGAAAACAGGAGACATTTTGATTAGATTTCTTTCTTTTCCTACAGTTATGTGTAAGACCTTTTATCTTCAAGCCTGTTTCTTCTGCCATAACACTTGGATGTCAAGACTAAGAGGATCACATCCAATTTAGTCTTTCTTTGGTGAGTTTGTTTGTGTAATAGTATAGATAGTTTTCTCAACATGCAGACAATTAGAAGGATGTGCAGTTAGGTTCTGCTAGGTGCGAAGAAAAGTAAATGCCTTCAACTTCAACATAAATGCATTAGCTCCATGTGAAGATTTAAACAATCTAATTTGCATAATGAACATTTTATGCCACATTATTTGCACCTGGTTTACAAATTACTGAGCATTTCACAATAATTATCAATGATTGTATCAAAATGTCAAATATCCCTTAGTGACATTTTGCTAGGCAGTTATTAAAAACATGTTTTCCCATTGATATTTGTTGACAGTTTAATTTGCTGCAATTTATTATGTAAGGAGGACTATTGGAAAATATGTCATTTTTTTGTCTTATTCTGATCAAGAAAAGAAGAAGAAAAAAGATCAAGTTTTAGGCCTTCAAAATCACCATATTCAATGCTATAGCAAAAAGAAATGTGTACATCTTTAAAATATATTTATTACAAAAATTAAGTTAGAAAATACAGATAAGCAGTCAATATACATTGTACATGCTAAATTTCTCTCCATTGATAAATTTATTTCTGTTTTTCTTGTTTTTTTATATTGTGTCTTTATTCTTATCCACAGTGAGATCAAATATACACCCAATTTTGTAATTCTACCTTCATTTATCAATACATCATAAAATAAGTTCATGCAGATAAATATTTCCAATAAACAATTTACTCTCTATATTGAGATTCATTGTATTTCACTATAATTTATCTAAAGAAAACCCTATTTAGATAATTATAATATTCCCAATTTTGTTCTAATGAAGACTGTTATGAACATTCTTGCATTTCAATCCTACCACAGGCTGTATATATTTCCTTGACATAAATATTTCAAAGTGGATTTTTAGGTTAAAAGTTAAGGTAAAATCTAATATCCCTTAATTAGTATTGCTCAATTGCTTTCAAAAAATTTTGCAATGGAAAAAATACAATTAAAAATGCTAGTTTTTTTAATCACCTTTGGAACATTACTATTCTATACGTGTTTTATTATGTGACAGTATTAATGAATTAGTACATGTATACTGAGCAGTATTATTGAAATTTTTGTCAAAATATTGTTTTGAAATGTGTTTCATCAGAGAAGTATTTTTGTATAAGATGTCAAGGATCCTGAAATACTATCTCAGATTATTAGAAAAAACAAAGGTTTCCTTCATGTTGAGCAAACATTAAGGTTTGAGATAGAGTTGTCACCTACACATGAAAAGTGAAAGAGTATATGTAGACCATAAATAAATACCAGAGAAATTCCACAAGTAAGAAATTAGAGGTTTTCTAGTAAAAAATGGTAGAATAATTTAACCACCATTACTCTTAGTTAAGCAACCCATGAACCTGGAGCTGATCAGTTTCTGAAATGTTTCCATCTCTTCAGAATCAAACCACATTTAAAATTTGCCAGCCATTCAATCCCCATGGTGTTGTGGAGAAGCACATTGATGAACCTGATCTTACTCCTCTAAGTCTGCACTACAGTTATGTCTGAGGCCCACCTGAACACCAGAGGGAAATATGCAGGTTCCTTATAGAGATTAGAACTTGCCTTGCACCTGCCATTTCTCCTTAGAGCTGACAAGCCTAAATCTGGAGCAACCAGGATTCTCTCTGTCTCTGAAACATGAGAAATACAGCCTCTGGATATACTTTAATTCCACTAAATCCATATCTCCACCCATTTTCTCCCTTATTAAGTTTTTTGTTTTGATTTTCTTTTAGAGAAATAGATATTATTGATTTTTTATAGAACAAGTAAAGATGGCTTAGAGCTTTATATAAGCTCCTCTCATTTCTTTGAAGTAAAAATATTAATTTATCAGCTATCCTTCAGAGTATATTAGACAGACCTAATAGGTTATTTGAGACAACATTTAACACAGTCTTTCTCTAAAATTTAAAAACAATATTTGTAGAATTATAGATGACAATCAGTTTCTTTTTTAACCAACAATTAAAACTACACTGAATGAACAACATATCTTTCTGGCATCATTCAGATTAGCATATTCAAGTGAAGCTAGCATTTACTGGGCATGACCACGTGCCAGGCATTTTATTTTGCTGTTTGGTTAAAGTCATATTCTTATGGTCACATACACTTCCAGACATCTAAGTATCAATAACATAAGTCCAACATCTGAACTCAGGAGATCAGGAGTAAAAATATTTGCTGAGAATCACCTTTTGGGAAAAAAATAACCAAACTGTAAAATAATTGATAGTATTAACGATTGTATATGATCTTACCTTAATGACCTTAATGTTTGTTTTTTTGTGAATGTTAATATTTGGACAAAATCCATGTATTTTTCACTTGATTCAAAGCCTGCAGATTGTGATATTGATCATACCATTGATTTGCTGTCTGGCACCAAGAAAGGCACTTAATAGCTGTCAGTTAGTGCTTCTGAAAATATGGAGCTGAATGTGTTCATGATAATGTTTTGACAATTTAGTGGTAAAATGTCAAAATATTAAGTCAATATATTTTAATAATGCCAGTTTCATGTATTTCTAACATGAATGCCAATGTGTAGCCACACTTTAGAAACTGCTAATTTATCCTTTTCTATGATGTCCATCACTTCACAATTGATACAGGGTAGAATTTCTTGAAAATACAGTGAAAATCTATTCAAGGCAAAATTAAAAATACAATTAGGTTAATGTTTTGAACATTTGTATGAATTCCAGGAAAAGTAACTAATATCCATACTATGAGAATATAGTAAGCATTTTACCTTTGTAACAGTGTGATTTAAAAACCAGGATCTCAGAGCAAATATGCATAAAATATAATAATATTTAAGAATTAAAAGTACTATGTCAGAAAATTATCTTACAGATCATACAATGTGTGCACACACACACACACACAGACACACACACACACAGACACACACACTCTATAGTTGAGTTTGGGGCTGTAATTTTTGGCTGCATTAATTTTTTTATATAATGAACCGAAAAGGCAATATGTGAACTTTTCAGCAGACCCTTATTTATATTAAGCTAAAACATGTTTGTTTTTTTTTCCCTCTGACATAATTCTTTAATTGAGAGGAAGAAAGCAAAATGTCACAAAAACCGACTTTGCAGATACTATGAGTCAAGCCTCATTCAATGTAGTTTACACAACAATGTGATGTAGAAATACTTGGGGAAAAAACATTAAGGTTTCTCTGAATAAGTTAGAAAAAATAAGGAGCACAAGGTAGCTTTCTGACAGTTGGGCTAATTAATTTCACTAATAATGTATGATAATAGTAAATGATATGATATACACTAAGAGTGGAAGTCATTAAGTGGCTTGTGAAGGAAAACCCAAGGAGTTTGACCACAACCAACTCCAATCAAGCTGACGAATATAAACTCAGAACTGGAAATGTAGAATACAAGAAAATCAAATTGAGTTTACTGCACTCAATGGAAAATATTTGCTAAGAATGGATTGATGAAAAAAAAAAGAAAACAAAAGAATGGATTGATGGCTAACATGGGTTCAAAAATGTAAAACTCAAAGAAGGCCAGTTTGAGAGTGTTTATTGAGCACTGTCTAGATAAAATAGATCTTGATTCTAGGTGATAAATCAATGATCATCAATATTGTCACATTGGTGAGTTGTATTTTTTTAGGAGAAGGGATGATTCATTATTTTTCTCTGTGGCTTGGTTAAAATGATACTTATTATTATTTATTCCCTATGTCTTTTTCCCCCTCTTTATCTAGCACAGTGGGTCCAGACCTGTAGTTACAGAGCCAGCAGAGTCCATTGATTTTATTCTATTAAAGTTGTCTTTTTTGACTTCAACCTTTTACTATAAGAACAGAGGACCAGACCTAGAAATTCTAGGTCTTTTCTAAGCCCTAGTTATCCTATCTATAAAATAAGAAACATATTAATAATGGTATGGACCAATTACACTAATGTATAAAACCACTTGCTGATATGAGAGTGTGTATTATATGATATTTTACAAAGGAAGTAGATATTTATGTATATATACTTCAACACAATAATAAAATATATATATATGTTTATATATTGTTATATAAGTAGAAGGTAAAAAGCAAATGACAAAACATAAGTGCTGTCAATCTGCAGAGGATGATGCTCTGGAACTCTAGATTGGTGGTCAGCACACTAAGAACCACAGGCCAAATCCAGGTCACCACCTATTTCTCTGTGAGCTAAGAAGAGTTTTCACATTTTTACATGGTTACAAAGGCAAAATGAGAGTAATATTTTGTAACTTGTGATTATTATATGGAATTCAAATTTCAGTGAACAAAAATAACATTATACTGGAACACAGTCATACTCTTTCATTTACATATTGTCTATGGCTGCTTTTGTTATAACCACAGAATTGTTTAGACAGAGACCATATGGCCCAGAAAGTCTAAAATATTTACTATTTGGCTTTTTAATGAAAAATAAATGCTAGATCTGGTCTAGGTCATTTCTGTAATTATTTCTGTGCTGTACATGATCTTTCCAGGTTTTCCAAGTTGAAATGAATTTATTTTTTGTAAATTAAGGAATTATCTCTTCAGTATTCAATTTAAAACATCATATACGTCATTGAATTTTTAGCAAATTTTTTCTTTAAAATATTTATGATCTTGAGCTCAAGGTGGCAGAGTAGACAGATGTGGACCCACCCCTTCTTATGGAAACACCAAAGTCACAACTAACTGCTGAACAACCACAAACAGAAATAACACTGAAACCTACCAGAAAAGATACCTTGAAACAAAGACTAAAAAGAAGCCACAACAAGACGGTAGGAGGGGGCACAATCGTGATATGATCAAATCCCATACCCACAGGGAGCATGACCCACAGACTGGAGAGCAATTATATCATGGAGGCCCTCCTGCAGGAGTGAAAGTCCCAAACCCCATGTCAGGCTTCCCAGTCTGGGGGTATGGCAATGGGAAGAGGAGCCCCCAGAGAATCTGGCTTTGAAAGCCAGCAGGGTTTGAAAACAGGAAATCCACAGGACAGGAGAAAACAGACTCCACTCTTGTAGGGCACACGCAAGGTCCTGTGTGCACCAGAACTCAGGGGAAATAAAAAGCAGTGACCCCATAAGAGACAGGCTCAAACCTACCTGCTAGTATTAGAGGGTCTCCTGTGGAGGTGGAGTGTAGCTGTGGCTCACTATGGGGACCAAGACAATGGCAGCAGCAGTTCTGGGAAGTATTCATTGGCATAAGCCCTCCTGGAGGCCACCATTAGCCCCTGTGCGGGCTCCAGTGCCGGGATGCCTGAGGACAAACAACCAACAGGGCAGGAGAATAGCTCCACCAATCAGCAGACAGGCTGCTTAAAGTTTTCCAGAGCCCAGCCATATCCACCAGAGGGACAAGATACAACTCCACCCACCAGAGGAGTCCCTCCCATCAAGAAGCCTGCACAAACTTCTTAGATAGCTTCATCCACCAGAGTGCAGACAGCAGAAACAAGAAGAACAACAATCCCATAGCATGTGGAATGGAAACTGCAATCACAGAAAATTAGACAAAATGAGATGACAGAAGAGTATGTCCCAGAAGAAGAAATAAGAAAAAAACCCAGAAGAACGACTAAGTGAAGTGGAGATAGGCAACTAGATGGAAAAAAAAAAAATCAGAATAATGATAGGGAAGATGATCCAAGACCTCAGAAAAAGAATGGAAGCAAAGATTGAGAAGATGCAAGACATGTTTAAGAAAGACCTAGAAGAAATAAAGAAAAACAAACAGAGATGAACAATACAATAACTGAAATGAAAAATACACTAGAAGGAATCAATGACAGAATAGCTAAGGCAGAAGAACAGATAAGTGACATGGAAGACAGAATAGCTGAAATCACTGCTGTGGAAGAGAATAAAGAAAAAAGAATAGTTTGGTTCAAGATGGCAGAGTAGAACAATGTGATCTCACTCCCTCTTGTGAGAGCACTGAAATAACAACTGACTGCTGAACAGTCATCAACAGGAAGACACTGGAGCTCACCAAAAATGATACCCCACATCCAAAGACAAAGGAGAAGTCACCATGAGATGGTAGGAGGGGTGCAATCACAATAAAATAAAATCCCATAACTGCTGCGTGAGTGACTTACAAACTGGAGAACAATTATACCACAAAAGTCCACCCACTGGAGTGAATGTTCTTAGGCCCACATCAGGCTTCCCAACCTGAGGGTCCAGCAATGGGAGGAAGAAATCCCAGAGAATCAGATTCTGAAGGCTAGTTGGATTTGACTGCAGAACTTCAACAGGACTGGGGAAAACAGAGACTCCACACTTGGAGGGCACACACAAAGTAGTGTTTGCATCAGGACCCAGGGGGGAAGGAGCAGTGACCCCACAGGAGACTGAACCTGACCTACCTACTAGTGTTGGAGGGTCTCCTGCAGAGACAGGGGGTGGCTGTGGCTCACCATGGGGACAAGGACACTGGCAGCAAAAGTTCTGGGAAGTACTACTTGGTGTAAGCCCTCCCAGAGTCTGCCATTAGCTCCACCAAAAAGCCTGTAGACTCCAGTGCTGGGTCACCTAAGGCCAAACAACCAACAGGGAGGGAACTCAGCTCCACCCATCAGCAGAGAAGCAGATTAAAGTTTTACTGAGCTGTGCCCACCAGAGCAACAGCCAGATCTACCCTCCACCAGTCTCTCTCAACAAGAAGCGTGTACAAGCCTCTGAGTTAGCCTCATCCACCAGAGGGCAGAGAGCAAAAGCAAGAAGAAATACAATCCTGCAGCCTGTGGAATGAAAACCACATTCAGAGAAAAATAGACAAATGAAAAGACAGAGGGCTATGTACAGGATGAAGGAACAAGATAAAACCCCAGAAAAAAGACTAAATGAAGTGGAGGTAGGCAACCTTCTAGAAAAATATTTCAGAATAATGATAGTGAAGATTATCCAGGACCTCAGAAAAAGAATGGAGGCAAAGATCAAGAAGATGCAAGAAATGTTTAACAAAGACTTAGAAGAATTAAAGGAAAAACACCTAGAGGAATTAAAGAACAAACAAACAGAGATGAACAGTACAATAACTGAAATGAAAAATACACAAGAAGGAACCAATAGCAGAAGAACAGATAAGTGACCTGGAAGACAGAATGATGGAATTCAGTGCCACAGAACAAAATAAAGAAAAAAGAATGAAAAGAAATGAAGACAACCTAAGAGACATTTGGGTAAACATTAAATGCACCAACATTTATATTATAGGTGTCCCAGAGGATAAGAGTGAGAGAAAGGACCCAAGAAAATATTTGAAGTGATTATAGTTGAAAACTTCCCTAACACGGGAAAGGAAATAGCCACCCAAATCAAGGAAGCACAGAGAGTCCCAGGCAGCACAAACACAAGAATAAACACACCGAGACACATAGTGATCAAATTGACAAAAATTAGAGGCAAACAAAAAATTTTATAAACAACAGGGAAAAACAACAAATAACATACAAGGGAACCCCCATATGGTTAAAAGCTGATTTCTTAGCAGAACCTCTACAAGCCAAAAGGGAGTGGCACAATATATTTAAAGTGATTAAAGGGAAGAACTTGCAACCAAGATTATCCTACCAGGCAAAGATCTCATTCTGATTCGGTGGAGACATCAAAACAGACAAGCAAAAGCTAAGAGAATTCAGCACGACTAAAACAGCTCTACAACAAATGCTAAAGGAACTTCTCTATGTTGGAAACACAAGAGAAGAAAAGCACCTACAAAAACTAATGCAAAACAATTAAGAAAATGATAATAGGAATATACATATCAATAATTACCTTAAAAGTCAATGGATTAAATGCTCAAACCAAAAGACACAGGCTTGCAGAATATATAAAAAAAAAAGCCCCATATATGTGCTGTCTACAAGAGACCCACTTCAGACCTAGGGACACATACAGACTGAAAGTGAGGGGAAGGAAAAAGATATTCCATGGAAATGGAAATCAAAAGAAAGCTGGGGTAGCAATACTCATATCAGATAAAATAGATTTTAAATTAAAGAATGTTACAAGAAACATGGAATGACACTACATAATGATCAATGTATCAAGCCAAGAAGGAGATACAACAATTATAAATACATATGCACCCAACAGAGGGGCACCACAATACATAAGGCAAATGCTAACAGCTATAAAGGAGGAAATCAACAGTAACACAATAATAGTGGGGGACTTTAACACCTCACTTACACCAATGGACAGATCATCCAGACAGAAAATTAATAATGAAACACAAGGCTTAAGTGACAAAATAAACCAGATAGATTTAGTTGACCTTTATAGGACATTACATCGGAAAACAGAAGATTACACTTTCTTCTCAAGTGCACATGCAACATTCTCCAGGATAGATCATATCTTGGGTCACAAATCAAGCCTTGGTAAATTTAAGACAATTGAAATCATATCAAGCATCTTTTCTCACAAAAACGCAATGAGACTAGAAATAAATTACAGGGAAAAAAACGTAAAAAACACAAACACGTGGAGACTAAACAGTACGTTACTAAATAACCAAGAGATCACTGAAGAAATCAAAGAGGAAAGCAAAAAATATCTAGAGACAAATAACAACAAAAGCACCATGATCCAACACCTATGGGATGCAGCAAAAGCAGTTCTAAGAAGGAAGTTTATAGCAATACAATCTTACCTCAAGAAACAAGAAAAATATCAAATAAACAATCTAACCTTACACCTAAACGAACTGGAGAAAGAAGAACAAACAAAACTCAAAGTTAGTAGAAGGAAAGAAATCATAAAGATCAGAGCAGAAACAAATGAAATAGACACAAAGAAAACAATAGCAAAGATCAATAAAACTAAAAACGGGTTCATTAAGGAGATAAAGAAAATTGATAACCCTTTAGGCAGATTCATTAACAAAAAGGGGGAGAGGACTCAAATCAACAAAATTAGAAATGAAAAAGGGTAAGTTACAACAGACACTGCAGAAATACAAAGCATTGTAAGAGACTACTACAAGCAACTCTATGCCAATAAAATGCACAACCTGAAAGAAATGGACAAATTCTTAGAAAGGTATAACCTTCCAAGCCTGAAACAGGGAGAAATAGAATATATGAGCAGACCAATCACAAGTATTGAAATTCAAACTGTGATTAAAAATCTTCCAACAAACAAAAGTCCAGGACCAGACCGCTTCAGAGGTGAATTTTATCAAACATTTAGGAAAGAGCTAACACCCATCTTTCTCAAACTCTTCCAAAAAATTGCAGAGGAAGGAATACTCTCAACTCATTCTACGAGGTCACAATCACTCTGATACAAAAGCCAGACAAAGATACTACAAAAAGGAAAATTACAGACCAATATCACTGATGAATATAGATGCAAAAATCCTCAACAAAATACTAGCAGACATAATCCAACGACAAATTAAAAGGATCATACACCATAATCAAGTGGCATTTATCACAGGGATGCAAGGATTCTTCAGTATATGCAAATCAATCAGTGTGATAAACCACATCAGCAAATTGAAGAATAAAAATCATATGATCATCTCAAAAGATGCAGAATAAGATTTTGACAAAATTCAATACCAATTTATGATAAAAACTGTCCAGAAAGTGGGCATAGACAGAGCCTTTTTCAACATAATAAAGGCCATATATGATAAACTAACAGCAAACATCATTCTCAATGGTGAAAAACTGAAAGCATTTCTTCTAAGATCAGGAACAAGACAAGGATATTCACTCTTGCCACTATTATTCAACATAGTATTGGAAGTCCTAGTCATGGCAATCAGAGAACACAAAGAAATAAAAGGAATCCAAATGGGAAAAGAAGAAGTAAAATGCCACTCTTTGCAGATGACAGGAGACTTTATATAGGAAACCCTAAAGATGCTACCATAAAACTACTACAACTCATTGAAGAATTTAGAAAGTTGCAGGATACAAAATTCATGACCAGAAACCTCTTGTATTCCTATACACTAACAATGAAAAATCAGAAAGAGAAGTTAAGGAAACAATCCCATTCACCACTGCAACAAAAAGAATAAACTACCTAGGAATAAACCTACCTAAGGAGGTTAAAGACATGTAATCAGAAAACTATAAGACACCGATGAAAGAAATCAAAGATGAAACAAATAGATAGAGAGATATAACATGTTCTTGGATTGGAAGAATCAATACTGTGAAAATGACTATACTATCCAAAGCAATCTACAGATTCAATGCAATCCCTATCAAATTACCAATGGGATTTTTTACAGAACTAGAATAAAAAATCTTAAAATTTGTATGGAGACAAAAAAGAGCCTGAATAGCCAAAAGAATTCTGAGGGGAAAAAAATGGAGCTGGAGGAATCAGACTCCCTGACTTAAGACTATACTACAAAACTACAGTAATCAAGACAATGTGGTACTGTCACAGATTTTATATATATATATACATATATATATAAATGGAAAGCCCAGAGATAAACCCACACACCTACGGTCAACTAATCTATGACAAAGGAGGGAAGGATATACAATGGAGAAAAGGCAGTGTCTTCAGTAAATGGTGTTCAGAAAACTGGACAGCTATATGTAAAGGAATGACATTAGAACACTCATTAAGAACATACACAAAAATAAACTCAATAGGATTAAAGGCCTAAATGTTAGACCAGACAGTATAAAACCCATAGAGGAAAACATAGGCAGAACAATCTTTAACATAAATCACAATAAGATCTTTTTTGACCCAACTCCTAGAGTAATGGAAATAAAAACAAAAATAAACAAATGGAACCTAATGAAACTTAAAAGCTTTTGCAAAGCTAAGGAAACCATAAACAAGATGAAAAGAAAACACTCCGATTGGGAGAAAATATTTGGAAACGAATCAATGGACAAAGGAGTAATCTCCAAGATATATAAAGAGCTCATGCAGCTCATTATCAAAAAAACAAACAACCCAATCCAAAAACGGGCAGAAGACCTAAGTAGACATTTCTCCAGAGAAGATATACAGATTGCCAACAAACACATGAAAGAATGCTCAACATCATTAATCATTAGAGAAATGCAAATCAAAACTACAATGAGATATCAACTCAACCGGTCAGAATGGCCATCATCAAAAATCTACAAACAATAAATGCTGGGAGGATATGGAGAAAAGGGAACCCTCCTGCACTGTTGGTGGGAATGTAAATTTGTACAACCACAATAGAGAACATTTTGGAGATTCCTAAAAACTTAAAAGTAGAACTACCATACGACCCAGCAATCCCACTATTGGGCATATACCCTGAGAAAACCATAATTCAAAAAGAGTCATGTACCAAAATGTTCATTGCAGCTCTATTTACAATAGCTAGGACATAGAAGCAACCTAAGTGTCCATCCATAGATGAATGGATAAAGAATATGTGGAACATATATACAATGGAATATTACTCAGCCATAAAAAGAAATGAAATTGAGTTATTTGTAGTGCGGTGGATGGACCTAGAGTCTGTCGTACAAAGTGAAGTAAGTCAGAAAGAGAAAAACAAATACCGTATGCTAACACATATGTATGGAATCTAAAAAAAAAAAAATGGTCATGAAGAACCTAGGGGCAAGATGGGAATAAAGACTCAGACCTACTAGAGAATGGACTTGAGGATACGGGGAGCGGGAAGGGCAAGCTGGGACAAAGTGAGAGAGTGACGTGGACATATATACACTACCAAACGTAAAATAGATAGGTAGTGGGAAGCAGCCGCATAGTGCAGGGAAATCAGCTCAGTGCTTTGTGACCACCTAGAGGGGTGGGATAGGGAGGGTGGGAGTGAGGGAGTTGCAAGAGGGAAGAGATATGAGGACAAATGTATATGTGTAAATGATTCACTTTGTTATACAGCAGAAACTAACACCCCATTGTAAAGCAATTATATTCCAATAAAGATGTTTTTAAATAAATAAGTAAATAAAGTTACAAGGCATTTATAAGGCAACAGGGTAACACAGAGGATACAAAAATGAAAAAAATATGTATCTCCTAGTAATGTTTTCCAAGATATTAGTGTTATTATGTATGAAAAAGAAAGAGAATGTGTTCTTACGTGTAAGAAATAGACTTATTTAATATGAGACTGTGAGTCTTTCTTGTGGACCACTTTTAAGGTCAGGGGTTATTCCTAGATTTAAAACAAATAAGCAATCCATAACTGAGCAGTGGAAGGACCATGGTGAAGCTAAATGTCCTATGAGAAGTCAGATAAACAGAGATGTGTTTAATTTTCTCTGATATTAGCAGGCACTTTTTTCAGTTGTTTCTGAGAAATTTGTCCCTCCATCTCATTTTGCTTTTATTTTCTTCCTATTATAAGGATGGAAAGAAGCAAGAAAGTATTAAAAACACAGACTAGCTAAAGGATGGCAGACATTTGAAAGAAAAAAATGTTCAGCAGTATTAACCACATGGTGGCCAATACTGTGAGAGCCTGGTCTAAATCCCTGGGTCCTTCTTACAATTTTTTGCACTTAACCATCATCTTCCTCAAGCTTCTGTAGCTCATACTTGGGGCCATCAGTGGATGCTACAGCTGCAAGATGTCAAAGGAGCCAGAATTTCCTGAGAAATTTATGACTTTGGAGACAGCTCATGGCCAATGTCTGACCTATCAGGAGGAAGAAAGTCTGACTTCCTGGCCTGAGTCTAGTTTACACTCCAGAGTACCTTAAGAGACAAGTCTGGTCAACACCTGAAATCATGTCCTCCCTTTCCCCAGACTGCTTTCTTCACTCTATTACTAATTTTTTCCTGGATCAATTCTTACTAATCATTTATACTCAAATACTAGGGTTTATTTCTGGGAGAACCAAATAATAAAACACACACTCACACATAAGACTGTTTTTCAGAGTGAACCTCACTAATAGTAGTAAGAATAATGTGCATTTTCATAATTAAGTCTATGGTTAGTTAAAACAGATACTTAACATTTAAAGTGTGCTTCCAGATATCTATGCAGAGAAGAAAGATGAATAATTTTTATTTTGCATACCTTCCACTATTAATTAAAAATGGATGTCTGGAATATTGTATAGGATGATGGATTTAAAAGGATTCTGTTCTCAATCAAACATCAGAGAGCCTGGTACAGAATAAAAGCTTAATAAGATATTGTCCAAATATCTACCTGTCAAATAACGATAACAAAGGCAAGATGAAAGTAAACTTTGTTTTATAATTGTGATACTATCTGATGAGGTTTTTTTTCTTTTTTTTTTTAACCAACTTAACTGAGTATGCTTTTTCTCTTCATTATTACAATGACTGTATGTTAGTTTTTTTTTTTTTTATGATCTCTATTTCCATAGGACTTTCTATTTATAAACACAGTACCAATGCCTCCTGACAAGTGCTCCTGGACATTACCAGGAGAGAAGGCCCTAAGTATTCTTCTTATACCCAGGCACTCAATTAAAGGACTATCAACAGATTCAGCTATTTTTCTAATTTTCTTTTAAACTAAAAATACATCATGGCGAGGGAAAGAAGTATATTGGAGAATGTTTTCTCCCAAGGGAAAGCAATACAGCATCAAATAAAAAAAGTTCTCGGATCAGAGAAAGAAGATGGTGATCCATATTATTTGAGTCAGAAATAGAGGTGCTGTAAAAAAGGGGGAGAGCACTTAAATCTGAACCTATAAGTAGTGCCTACAGTAAAGAAACTCATCACTCTTTTATCAAAATGGAAAGTCATTTTAAAATGTAACTTTGTGAACGATAGTCAGTTGGGGGATATTGTGAAATTCTAACAAATCCTCAGTTATGATGCACATTTAAAGTTCAATGTCTTCTGTTCCTGAAACTTGCCTGTGTCCTAAAGGAAATCCTCTTTCAAAGATCTCAGCTATAATTGGTATTTCACTGATAAATGATAAGAAGACGACTGCAAATTCATAAATGCACTAATAAAGAGTAAGTACTCTGGAGTTGAATGGAGTCAGGTTCTCCATGTTTAGATCTGTGTGACCTGGGAAAGATATTTAATCTCACAGGATCTAATCCACTGCTCCTGAGGCTGCTGGGAGGGATTTCCCTTTGTCTTCTTTGTTCGAACAGCTCCCGGGGTTCAGCTTTGGATTTGGCCCCACCTCTGTGTGTAGGCCGCCTGAGGGCGTCTGCGGGGTGAGCCTGCGGCGGCAGAGGCCGGCGTGACGTTGCAGCATCCTGAGGCGCACCTTGCGTTCCCCCCAGGAAGGTGTCCCTGGATCACGGGACCCTGGCAGTGGCGGGCTGCACAGCCTCCCGGGATGGGAGGTGTGGATAGAGACCTGTGCTCGCACACAGGCTTCTTGGAAGCAACAGCAGCAGCCTTAGCATGTCATGGTAATCTCTGGGGTCCGCACTGTTAGCCGCGGCTCGCGCCCGTCTCTGGAGCTCCTTTAAGCAGCGCTCTTAATCCCCTCTCCTCGGGCACCAGGAAAAAAAGAGGGAAGAAAAAGGCTCTTGCCTCTTCGGCAGCTCCAGACTTCTCCTGGACTCCCTCCCGGCTAAGGCTAACTGTGTTGCACTAACCCCTTCAGGCTCTGTTCACGCTGCCAACCCCAGTCCCCTTCCTGTGATCCGACTGAAGCCTGAGCCTCAGCTCCCAGCCTCTGCCCACCCAGGCGTGTGAGCAGACAAGCCTCTCTGGCTGGTGAGTGCTGGTCGGCACAGATCTTCTGTGTGGGAAACTCTTCGCTTTGCCCTCCGCACCCCTGTAGCTGCGCTCTCCTCCGTGGCTCTGAAGCTTCCCCCCTCCACCACCTGCAGTCTCTGCCCACAAAGGGGCTTCCTAGTGTGTGGAAACCTTTCCTCCTTCACAGCTCCCTCTCACTGGTGCAGGTGCCATCCCTATGCTTTTGTCTCTGTTTTTTCTTTTTTCTTTTGCCCTACCCAGGTACCTGGGGAGTTTCTTGCCTTTTGGGAAGTCTGAGGTCTTCTGCCAGCGTTCAGTGGGTATTCTATAGGAGCAGTTCCACGTGTAGATGTATTTCTGATGTATCTGTGGGGAGGAAGGTGATCTCCGTGTCGTACCCTTCCACCATCTTCCTCAACTCCCCTCTAGTGTTTTGATTTATTGCATTTTCTCTTAATTTTTTTCTTAGAGCTTTCATCAGTCCGCTTACATTAACCATTTGTTCTTGCATATTGTCTACTTTTACCCATAACATTATTATTTTTTTAAATCTGTCTGATAATTCCGATTTCTGTATCATATTTGAGGTAGGTTGTATGTCTGTTTTGTCTCTTCAGATTGTTATTTATCTCTTTAAATGCCTTGCAATTTTTTGTTGAAAACTGACATTTTGTATTGGGCAACAGGAATTGATGCAAATCTGCCTTTACTGTGAGGTTTTATGTTAATCTGGCTATGAGTTGGACTGTACTTAACTTTTCTTTTTTAACATCTTTATTGGAGTGTAATTGCTTTACAATGGTGTGTTAGTTTCTTCTTTACAACAAAGTGAATGAGTTATACATATACATATGTTCCCATATCTCTTCCCTCTTGCACCTCCCTCCCTCCCCCCCTCGCTATCCCACCCCTCTAGCTGGTCACAAACCACCTAGCTGACTTCCCTGTGCTATGAGGTTGCTTCCCACTATCTATCCACCCTACATTTGATAGTGTATATATGTCCATGCCACTCTCTCACTTCGTCACAGATTAACCTTTCCCCTCCCCGTATCCTCAAATCCATGCTCTAGTAGGTCTGTGTTTTATTCCCATCCTACCCCTAATCTCTTCATGACATTTTTTTTTCTTAGATCCCATATATATGTGTTAGCACAAGGTATTTGTTTTTCTCCTTCTGACTTACTTCACTCTGTATGAAAGACTCCAGGTCCATCCACCTCACTACAAATAATTCAGTTTCATTTCTTTTTATGGCTGAGTAATATCCCATTGTA
>NC_041225.1:2870085-2870890 GCF_002837175.3 Physeter macrocephalus | reverse complement strand
ATTTATTGTTTCTAGATTTTTTGATGATGGCCATTCTGACAGGTGTGAGATGATATCTCATTGTAGTTTTGATTTGCATTTCTCTAATGATTAATGATGTTGAGCATTCTTTCATGTGTTTGTTGACAATCTGTATATCTTCTTTGGAGAAAAGTCTGTTTAGATCTTCGGCCCAGTTTTGGATTGTTTTGTTTGTTTTTTTGTTATTGAGCTGCATGAGTTGCTTCTAAATTTTGGAGATTAATCCTTTGTCAGTTGCTTCATTTGCAACTATTTTCTCCCATTCTGAGGGTTGTCTTTTGGTCTTGTTTATGGTATCCTTTGTTGTGCAAAAGCTTTTAAGTTTCATTAGGTCTCATTTGTTTCTTTTTGTTTTTGTTTCCATTTCTCTAGGAGGTGGGTCAAAAACGATCTTGCTGTGATTTATGACATAGAGTGTTCTGCCTATGTTTTCCTCTAAGAGTTTGATAGTGTCTGGCATTACATTTAGGTATTTAACCCATTTTGAGTTTATTTTTGTGTATGGTGTTAGGGAGTGTTCTAATTTCATACTTTTACAAGTACCAGTCCAGTTTTCCTAGCACCACTTATTGAAGAGGCTGTCTTTCTCCACTGTATATTCTTGCCTCCTTTATCAAAGATAAGGTGACCTTATGTCGGTGGGTTTATCTCTGGACTTTCTATCCTGTTCCATTGATCTATATTTCTGTTTTTGTGCCAGTACCATACTGTTTTGATTACTATAGCTTTGTAGTATAGTCTGAAGTCAGGAAGCCTGATTCCTCCAGCTCCATTTTTCGTTCTC
>NC_041225.1:2869244-2869899 GCF_002837175.3 Physeter macrocephalus | reverse complement strand
GAATGCCAGAGATTTCTGTGCATTAATTTTGTATCCTGCTACTTTACCAAATTCATTGATTAGCTCTAGTAGTTTTCTGGTAGCATCTTTAGGATTCTCTATGTATAGTATCATGTCATCTGCAAACAGTGACGGCTTTACTTCTTCTTTTCTGATTGGGATTCGTTTTATTTCTTTTTCTTCTCTGATTGCTGTGGTTAGAACTTCCAAAACTATATTGAATACGAGTGGTGAGAGTGGGCAACCTTGTCTTGTTCCTGATCTTAGTGGAAATGGTTTCAGTTTTTCACCATTGAGAACAATGCTGGCTGTGGGTTTGTCATATATGGCCTTTATTATGTTGAGGAAAGTTCCCTCTATGCCTACTTCCTGCAGGGTTTTTATGATAAATGGGTGTTGAATTTTGTCAAAAGCTTTCTCTGCATCATTTGTCCATCTCTTCCAGGTTGTCCATTTTATTGGCATAGAGTTGCTTGTAGAAATCTGTCATAATTTTTTGAATTTCTGGAGTGTCCATTGTTACTTCTCCTTTTTCATTTCTAATTCTATTGATTTGAGTCTTCTCCATTTTCTTCTTGATGAGTCTGACTAATGGTTTAGCAATTTTGTTTATCTTCTCAAAGAACCAGCTTGTAGTTTTATTGATCTTTGCTAT
>NC_041225.1:2855812-2869080 GCF_002837175.3 Physeter macrocephalus | reverse complement strand
GTATTTTTTGATTTCCTCTTTGATTTCTTCAGTGATCACTTCGTTATTAAGTAGTGTATTGTTTAGCTTCCATGTATTTGTATTTTTTACAGATCTTTTCCTGTAATTGATATCTAGTCTCATAGCATTGTAGTTGGAAAAGATACTTGATAAGATTTCAATTTTCTTAAGTTTATGTAGGCTAGATTTGTGACCCAAGATATGATCTATCCTGGAGAAGGTTCCATGAGCTCTTGAGAAAAATGTGTATTCTGTTGTTTTTGGATGGAATGTCCTGTAAATATCAATTAAGTTCATTTTGTTTAATGTATCATTTAAAACTTGTGTTTCCTTATTTATTTTCATTTTCAATGATCTGTCCATTGGTGAAAGTGGCGTGTTAAAGTCCCCTACTATGATTGTGTTATTGGCGATTTCCCTTTTATGGCTCTTAGTGTTTGCCTTATGTATTGAGGTGTTCCTATGGTGGGTGCATAAATATTTACAATTGTTATATCTTCTTCTTGGACTGAATTGATCCCTAGATCATTAAGCCAATCTGTGCCTTTTGGTAGGAGCATTTAATCCATTTACATTTAAGGTAACTATTGATATGTATGTCCCTATTACCATTTACTTAATTGTTTCGAGTTTGTTCTTGTAGGTCTTTTCCTTCTCCTGTGTTTCTTGCCTAGAGAAGTTCCTTTAACATTTGTTGTAAAGCTGGTTTGGTGGTGCTGAACTCTCTCAGCTTTTTCTTGACTGTAAACGTTTTAATTTCTCCATTAAATTTGAATGAGATTCTTGCTGGGTAGAGTAATCTTGGTTGTAGGTTTTTCTCCTTCAGCACTTTAACTATGTCCTGCCACTCCCTTCTGACTTGCAGAGTTTCTGCTGAAAGATCCGCTGTTAACCTTATAGAGATTGCCTTGTGTGTTATTTGTTGTTTTTCCCTTGCTGTTTTTAAAATGTTTTCTTTGTATTTAATTTTTGACAGTTTGATTAATATGTGTCTTGGCGTGTTTCTCCTTGGATTTATCCTGTATGGGTCTCTCTGTGCTTCCTGGACTTGATTAACTTTTTCCTTTCCCATATTAGCGAAGTTTTCAACTATAATGTCTTCAAATATTTTCTCAGTCCCTTTCTTTTTCTCTTCTTCTTCTGGGACCCTTATAATTCAAATGTTGGTGCATTTAATGTTGTCCCAGAGGTCTCTGAGACTGCCCTCATTTCTTTTCATTCTTTTTCCTTTATTCTGTTCTGCAGTAGTTATTTCCACTATTTTGTCTTACAGGTCACTTATCCGTTCGTCTCTCTCAGTTATTCTGCTATTAATCACATCTAGAGCATTTTTAATTTCCTTTATTTTGTTGTTCATCGTTGCTTGCTTCCTCTTTAGTTCTTCTAGGTCCTTGTTAAATGTTTCTTGCATTTTGTCTATTCTAGTTCCAAGATGTTGGATCATCTTTACTATCATTTTTCTGAATTCTTTTTCAGGTAGACTGCCTGTTTCCTCTGCATTTGCTTTTTGCAGGCTGCAGGTTCGTAGTTCCTGTTGTTTTTGGTGTCTGTCCCCAGTGGCTAAGGTTGGTTCAGTGGGTTGAGTAGGTTTCCTGGTTGAGGGGACTAGTGCCTGTGTTCTGGGGGTTGAGGCTGGATCTTGTCTTTCTGGTGGGCAGGTCCACCTCTGGTGGTGTGTTTTGGTGTGTCTGTAGCCTTATTATAGTTTTAGGCAGCCTCTCTGCTAATGTATGGTTCTGTGGTGTTGTCTTGCTGGTTGTTGGTCATAGGGTGTCCAGCACTGTAGCTTGTTGGTCGTTGAGTGAAGCTAGGTCTTGGTGTTGAGATGGATATATCTTGGAGATTTTCTCTATTTGATATTACGTGGAGCTGCAAGGTCTCTTGTGGACCAGTGTCCTGAAGTTGGTTTTCCCTCCTCACAGACACATCCCTGAGTCCTGGCTGGAGCACCAAGAGCCTTTAATCCACATGGCTCAGAATAAAAGGAAGAAAAAATAGAAAGGAAAGAAAAAAAGGAAGGAAGGAAGGAAGGAAGAAAGGGAGGAAGGAAGAAAGGAAGGAAGGAAGAAAGAAAGAAGATAAAATAAAATAGGATAAAATAAAGTTAATAAAATAAAAAGTAATTATTAAGAAGAAGTATTTTAAAAAGTAAAAAAAAAACAAAAAACCAAAAAACAAAAAAACGGGACAGTCAGAACCCTATGTCAAATTGTGAAAGCAAAGCTATACAGACGAAATCTCACACAGAAGCACACACATACACAGTGACAAAAAGGGAAAAAGAGGGAAAAAGTAATATATCTTGCTCCTAAAGTCCACCTCTTCAATTTGGGATTATTCAGTTTCTGTTCAGGTATTCCACAGATGCAGGGCACTTCAAGGTGATTGTGGAGCTTTAATCCTCTGCTTCTGAGGCTACTGGGAGACACCACCCCTCTCCTGTTTGTTCACACAGCTCCTGGGGTTCAGCTTTGTACTTGGCACTGCCTCTGTGCGTAGGTCGCCTGAGGGTGTATGCTCTTCGCTCAGACAGGACGGGGTTAAAGGAGCAGATGATTCGGGGGCTCTGGCTCACTCAGGCCGGGGGAAGGGAGGGGTACAGATGCAGGGTGAGACTGCCGCGGCAGAGGCCAGTGTGACTTTGCACCAGCCTGAGGGATACCGTGCGTTCTCCCGGGGAAGTTGTTCCTGGATCCCCAGACCCTGGCAGTGGCAGGCTGCACAGACTCCCAGGAGGGGAGGTGTGGAGAGTGACCTGTGCTTGCACGCAGGCTTCTTGGTGGTGGCAGCAGCAGCCTTAGCGTCTCATGTCCGTATCTGGTGTCCACGCTGATAACCGCGGTTCGTGCCCATTTCTGGATCTCCTTTAAGCAGCACTCTTAATCCCCTCTCCTTGCGCCCCAGGAAACAAAGAGGGAAGAAAAAGTCTCTTGCCTCTTCGGCAGCTCCAGAGTTCTCCCGGACTCCCTCCCGGCTAGCCGTGGCACACTAGCCCCCTTCAGGCTGTGTTGACACAGCCAACCCCGGTCCTCTCTCAGCTACTGACTGAAGCCTGAGCCTCAACTCCCAGCCCCTGCCTGTCCTGGCGGGTGAGCAGACAAGCCTCTCAGGCTGGTGAGTGCTGGTCGGCACGGATCCTCTGTGGGAATCTCTCTGCTTTGCCTTCCGTACCCTGTTACTGCACTCTCCTCCGTGGCTCTGAAGATTCCCCCTCTGCCACCCACAGTCTCCGCCTGTGAAGGGGTTTCTAGTGTGTGGGAACCTTTCCTCCTTCACAGCTCCCTCCCACTGGTGCAGGTCCCGTCCCTATTCTTTTGTCTCTGTTTATTCTTTTTTCTTTTGCCCTATGCAGGTACGTGGGGAGTTTCTTGCCTTTTGGGAGGTCTGAGGTCTTTTGCCAGCGTTCAGCGGGTGTTCTATAGGAGCAGTTCCACGTGTAGATGTATTTCTGATGTTTTTGTGGGGAGGAAGGTGATCTCCGTGTCTTACTCTTCCACCATCTTCTCCAAAGCCTTGTATTTAACTTTTGCTGTAGCTATAGGTGGTAGAAAATTCAACTTTCTATAGTGTCTTTATTTTTGTCTCCCATATTATCTTTTTGTTTTCCTAAAACTTCTTAAATAGAGTCTGAGCTGTTATCCACAGTTATTATAATGGAGTCCTGTTGATGTGGCGGTTATATGAATGAGAGAGTAAGTTTTTTTACAATCTTATAATTAAGTTTCAGTCTTTTAGTCGTCTTTTGTCCCTAGGCTGTGACCTTCACAAATATTTATTAGATTTGTTTCCTCCTCAGATAATATAGAGATTCTAGAAGGCTGAATTTGGGTAATTGCCCTTCCCCCAGGTGAAGTAAGTATCTGGTGAAGGATTTTCTCCTGGAAAATAGGCTTTTGTTATGGAGAATGTTCTAAGCATATTTCAAAATGCTGTCTTTTCCCTTTCCCCAGTAAGAACTATTAGGTGATTTTTCTTGGCTCTTCACCAAGAGAACTTACTGGAAATCGTGGAGGTAAAACCCTCAAAGTATCAGGGATCCCTATGACTGTGACCCTCAGAAGTTTCTTATTCTCATCCTACTCCACCCACAGCCTCCAGCCATTTCTCAAAATTGTCTCAAGCATTTCCATCAGTGTATTGTTCCAGCAGATCCTGTTCCAAGTAAGTTGATCTCAATTGTGATTCTCTATATTCATCTATGTCTCCAGATTTCTGAGTGGCAGTTTGCTCAGTGACTTCAATTGCCTAATGAGTCCAAGAAAAGTCATTGATATTTTTGTATTCTTCTTTGTTCTTGTAAAAACATGAGTTACAGCTACCAAGATCTTTACTAATTAGAGCTAAAGCCAAAGTCTAATGCTGCTAATATAATAATAAAGGGAAACCAGATTTTTAAAAAAATAAGGACAACAGATTAAAATGCAAAATATAGAGAAATGATCACAACCCTGTTAAACCTACCCACAGTTTAAAATAATTTCCTTTGAATGGGAGGGTAATAGTTGATTGTCTTTGCTTTTTACATTACCATATTTTCCAAATTATGTTCAGTGACCACATTTTATTTTTATAACTATAAATATATTTATAATTATAAATATAAATATTTTAAATTCCCAGAATAAATATACTGTAGTTATTTAAGGACTTTGGATTAATTTTGCCTACTGGATTCTTTGCTCACCTCATTATATTTTAACTGATGCTGGATGAATTTCTTAATTATTCAGTGCCTCAGACTCCTTTTATGTAAAATGAGAATACTATTTTGTTACCCCATAACATAGTCATCAGAATTAAGGGATTAATGTATCAAAACTGCCTACTACTTTAAATAAACACTTTACTTATTATATTGTTTGAAATAAGCAGTTGAGAAACTGTTTCTGTTTTGAATTTATTAAAACAAATGTAATTTATTATTCATTTCCCTTGATGAATCCATAGTCTGAGTTACTCATCATCTTCTCAAGTGGGTCAATTAAATGTTTCTCACTATCTGTTTTGCCAGTGCTCTAGTCTCTGCTTCTACTCATAAGCAATGGCCTTTAACAGTGTGGGGGTCTGAGAATGCTGGAAGGGCACCAGATTGGAGACTATCTGGCCTTGAGAAAACACCACAGAAAAATACATGAATATTTAGAGAGAATAAAATATGCAAATTAAAAAAAATTGTTTTGCAAATCTTATCTCTGACTTGCAACTCTGACATCAGAAAATAAATATGAATTTCATGTTTACCCACTTGACAGTAATTCCTCCAAGAAATCAATGTGTAATTTGTATGACAGATTTTAGTGGAGTTGTCAGGGGTCATATTTGACCTTCCTTGTTTATTATAACTTTCACTAATATTTGTTCGATTCTTATTTAAAGAGCAAAACATATTTTATAACAAATATAGTACATTTTAGCAGGATTGAATATTTCAGCAGCTTGAATTGATGTTCTTGATTTTCTTGGAAAACTTAGTGAACTTTAATTATTAATGTTGAAAATAAAATAACAATACTACATTGCAAAAAAGACACTTTAAATATACTTGTCATAGCTTAACATTTTTCATGTCTGTTTTTATTTCAGTCAGAGCTTTTTGATACCCTTGTTTTTACCTGAAAGGCAGGTGAACTTGTATTATGAAACTCAAGTTTAAGTATGATTTTGAAAATGGATTCTAGAAAATTACACGGAGTATTAAAAATTCCACACAGTATTTAAAAGAGGATTGGTTCAAAGTCCTTATTCAGATGGTTTATCTTGTATTCAACAAAAAGAAGGCATAGAATACAGAAAGATACAATAATTTGAACACTAAATTGCAGATATATGACAACTGCATGATTCTCTATGTTCAGTAATATATCTATTAAATTATTTTTAAAAATTTAAAATATAATGGTAAATGCTGATTAAAAAAACTTTCTTTAGCCTTTGCAAACATTTTTTTTTTTTTCCTTTTTTCAGTATGCGGGCCTCTCACTGTTGTGGCCTCTCCCATTGCGGGGCGCAGGCTCTGGACGCACAGGCTCAGCGGCCATGGCTCACGGGCCCAGCCCTCTGCGGCATGTGGGATCTTCCCGGACCAGGGCACGAACCCGTGTCCCCTGCATTGGCAGGCGGATTCTCAACCACTGCGCCACCAGGGAAGCCCTGCACACATTTTTACATGCTTTATATTTAATATTATTCAAATCACCTTGACAGCCAATGAACTATATAATGTAAGTGATAAAATAAAGTCCTTGGAAAATCCAGCAATGTATCTATTAGAGCTAAAAAGAAAATTAAAATATAATGGTAAATGCTGATTTTACTTTTTTTATTATTGGGAAGATATATATTGATTCACAATATTTTGTAACAGTTCTGAACACAGTCACAAGGTCTATAGATTTTTACACAAGCCCACAATCCATTTATGCATTATTAATTAAAGCTTGAGAACCAAAAATGGATTCCACAAGAAAAAGAAAGACTGAGAAGTTTATTTTTCTGATCAAATGGCATTAACAAATGATACTTTTGATTTCAAACTCTTACAAACAAGAGTGATGTTCAAAGTGGAAAAACAGTTTCAAACAACATAAGTAAAAATCTATGAGTCTCAATTAATTCTACTCCTCTAATATTTGTAGACTTACTTTTAGTAACTATTTGAAATAATAGAATAAGAACAATGTAACAAACCTGGATTTGTGCAACATTTTCAAATGAGCAAGAGAATCTGGTAGTTGATGATGTCTAGTGGGTAATAAACAATTCATTATACTAGTAGTAAAAATAAACCAAATATAGAAAATTATATTTCATCAAAACATGGCAAACTAAACTTAGGATTCATTTTTCCTCCTTCCTGGAGACAAAACCAACAGAAATAAATGTGAGGTTGAAATATCTGAAAATCTAAGACAAGAATTGTGAGAGAGAGGGACCTTCAAGATGACAGAGGAGTAAGACGTGGAGCTCACCTTCCTCCCCACAAACACATCAGAAATACATCTACATGTGGAACAACTCCTACAGAACACCTACTGAACGTTGGCAGAACTCAGACTTCCCAAATGACAAGAAACTCCCCACGTACCTGAGTAGGGCAAAAGAAAAAACAAAGACAAAAGAATAGGGATGGGACCTGCACCTCAGGGAGGGAGCTGTGAAGGAGGAAAAGTTTTCACACACTAAGAAGACCCTTCACTGGTGGTCACTGGGGGTGGGCAGGGGGGAAGCTTCAGAGCCACAGAGGAGAGTACAGCAACAGGGGTGCAGAGGGCAAACTGGAGATATTTCCACACAGAGTGTCAACCAGCACTCACCAGACTGAGAGGCTTGTCTGCTCACCTGCCAGGGTGAGTGGAGGCTGGGAGCTGAAGCTTGGGTTTCAGAGGTCAGAGCCCAGGAAGAGGACTGTGGTTGGCTACATGAACACAGCCTGAAGGGCACTAGAGTGCCACAGCTGGCCAGGAGGGAGTCCGGTGGAAAGCCTGGAGCCTAAGAAGCAAGAGACAATTGATTCGGGATGCACGAGGACAGGGGATTCAGAGCACCACCTAAACGAGCTCCAGGCCTGTGTGCAAGCACAGGTCACTATCCTCACCTCCACTCCCAGGAGCATGCACAGCTCACCATTTCCAGGGTCCCGTGATCCAGGGACAACTTCCCTGGGAGAACACACAGCATGCCTCAAGGTGGTGAAATATCACACTAGCCTCTGCCACTGCAGGCTCGCCCTGCATTCTGTACCCCACCTTCTCCCTGGCTGGAGTGAACCAGAGCCCCCTACTCAGCTGCTATTTTCACTCCGTCTTGTCTGGGCAGGGAACAGAAACCCTCAGGTTACATACAAGCAGAAGCAGGACCAAATCCAAAACTGAACCCCAGGAGATGAGTGAACAAAGAAGAGAAAGGGAAATTGCTCCCAGCAGCCTCAGGAGCAGCAGATTAAATCTCCATAATCAACTTGATGTACCCTGCATCTCTGGAATACCTTAATAGACAACGAATCATCCCAAAATTGAGGCAGTGGACGTTGGCAGCAACTGGAGACTTGGGGTTTGCTTTATGCATCTAATTTGTTTCTGGTTTTATGTTTATTTTAGTTAAGTATCTAGAATTTATTATCATTGGTAGATTTGTTTATTGATTTGGTTGCTCTCTTCCTTTTTTAAATATATATATATATAATTTGTTTCCTTTTGCTCTTTTTGTGAGTGTGTATGGATATGCTTCTTTGTGTGATTTTGTCTGTATAGCTTTGCTTTTACCATTTGTCCTAGGGTTCTGATGGTCCTTTTTCTCTTTTTTATATACTTTTTAGTGCATGTCATCACTGGTGGATTTTTTTTTTTTTAGTTTGGCTGCTCTCTTCTTCCTTTCTTTCTTTCTTTTTGTTTCTTTTTTTAATTACTTGTTAATTTTTTAATTCTAACATTTTTTATTTTAATAACCCATAATCAACTTGATGTACCCTGCATCTCTGGAATACCTTAATAGACAACGAATCATCCCAAAATTGAGGCAGTGGACGTTGGCAGCAACTGGAGACTTGGGGTTTGCTTTATGCATCTAATTTGTTTCTGGTTTTATGTTTATTTTAGTTAAGTATCTAGAATTTATTATCATTGGTAGATTTGTTTATTGATTTGGTTGCTCTCTTCCTTTTTTAAATATATATATATATAATTTGTTTCCTTTTGCTCTTTTTGTGAGTGTGTATGGATATGCTTCTTTGTGTGATTTTGTCTGTATAGCTTTGCTTTTACCATTTGTCCTAGGGTTCTGATGGTCCTTTTTCTCTTTTTTATATACTTTTTAGTGCATGTCATCACTGGTGGATTTTTTTTTTTTTAGTTTGGCTGCTCTCTTCTTCCTTTCTTTCTTTCTTTTTGTTTCTTTTTTTAATTACTTGTTAATTTTTTAATTCTAACATTTTTTATTTTAATAACTTTATTTTATTTTATTTTTTTCTTTATTTCATTCTTTTTCTCTCCCTATTCTTCCAAGCCATGTAGCTGACAGGGTCATGGTGCTCCTGCTGGCTCTCAGGCCTGAGTGACTGAGGTGGGAGAGCTGAGTTCAGGACACTGGTCCACTAGAGACCTGCCAGCTCCACATAACATCAAACTGTGAAAGCTCTCCCGGAGATCACCATCTCAATGTTAAGACCCAACTCCACTCTACAACCAGAAAGCTACAGTGCTGGGCACCCTATACCAAACAACCAGCAAGACAGGAACACAACCATGCACATTAGCAGAGGCTGCCTGAAATCATAATAAAGTCACAGACACCCCGAACACACCACAAGATGCACTCCAGCCCACCAGAAAGACAAGATCCAGCCTCATCCACCAAAACACAGGCACCAGTCCCCTCCACAAGGAAGCCTACACAACCCACTGAACAAACCTTAGGCACTGGGGGCCAACACCAAAACCAACGGGAGCTACAAACCTGCAGCCTGCAAAAAGGAGACCCCAAACACAGTAAGTTAAGCAAAATAAGAAGAGAGAAATACAAAGCAGAGGAAGGAGCAAGGAAAAACCCACCAGACCAAATAAATAAAGAGGAAATAGGCAGTCTACTAGAAAAAGAATTCAGAGTAATGATAGTAAAGATGATCCAAAATCTTGGAAATACAATGGAGAAAATACAACAAACCTTTAACAAGGATGTAGAACAACTAAAGACCAAAGAAACAATGATGACCAACAAAATAAATTGAATTAAAAATTCTGTAGAAGGAATCAATAGCAGAATAACTGAGGCAGAGAAGGGATAAATGACCTGGAAGATAATAAAGTGGAAATAATTAATGAGAGCAGAATAAAGAGAAAAGAATGAGAAGAATTGAACAATTGCAAAGCCCTCTGGGACAACATTAAATGCGCCCACATACAAACTAAAAGGGTCCCAGAAGAAGAAGAGAAAAAGAAAGGGACTGAGAAAATATTTGAAGAGTTTTTAGTTGAAAATTTCCCTAATATGGGAAAGGGAATAGTGACGCAAGTCCAGGAAGTACAGAGAGTCCCATACAGGATAAATCCAAGGAGAAACATGCAAAGAAACATAATAATCAAACTATCAATAATTAAATACAAAGAAAAAATCTTAAAATCAGCAAGGGAAAAATAACATACAAGGGAAACCACATAAGGTTAACAGGTGATCTTTCAGCAGAAACTCTGCAAGCTAGAAGGGAGGGGCAGAACATCTTTAAAGTGATGAAAGGGAAAAACCTACAACCAAGATTACACTACCAGCAAGGATCTCATTCAGATTTCATGGGGAAATTAAAACTTTTACAGACAGGCAAAAGCTAAAAGAATTCAGCACCACCAAACCAGCTTTACAACAAATGCTAAAGGAACTTCACTAGGCAGTAAACACAAGAGAAAGAAGAGACCTACAATAACAAATCTAAAACAATTAAGAAAATGGTAATAGGAAGATACATATTGATAACTACCTTAAATGTAAATAGATTAAATGCCACAACCAAAAGACATAGACTGGCTGAATTGATACAAAAACAAGTCCCATATATATGCTGTCTACAAGAGAACCACTTCAGACCTAGAAACACATACAGACTGAACGTGGGGGGATGGAAAAACATATCCCATGCAAATGGATATCAAAAGAAAGCTGGAGTAGCAATTCTCATATCAGACAAAATAGACTTTAAAATAAAGACTATTATAATATACAAAGAAGGACCCTACATAATGATCAAGTGATCAATCCAAGAAAAAGATATAACTATTGTAAATATTTATGCACCCAACATAGGAGCACCTCAATACATAAGGCAAATGCTAACTACCATACAAGGAGAAATAGACAGTAAAACAATCATAGTAGGGGACTTTAACACCCCACTTTCACAAAAGGAGAGGTCATCCAAAATGAAAATAAATAAGGAAACACAAGCTTTATTTATTTATTTATTTATTTACTTACTTATTATTTTTATATTTTGTGGTACGCGGGCCTCTCACTGTTGCGCCCTCTCCCGTTGCGGAGCAGAGACTCCGGATACACAGGTTCAGCAGCCATGGCTCACAGGCCCAGCTGTTCCGCGGCATGTGGGATCTTCCCGAACTGCGTCACGAACCCATGTCCCCTGCATCGGCAGGTGGACTATCAACCACTGCGCCACCAGGGAAGCCCGGAAACACAAGCTTTAAATGATACATTAAACAAGATGAACTAAATTAATATTTATAGGATATTCCATCCAAAAACAACAGAATACACTTTCTTCTCAAGTGCTCATGGAACATTCTCCAGGAGAAATCATATCTTGGGTCAGAAATCAAGCCTTGGTAAATTTAACAAAATTGAAATTGTATCAAATATATTTGCTGATGACAACTCTATGAGACTAGATATCAATTACAGGAAAAAAAATCTGTAAAATATACAAAAACTTGGAGGTTAACCTATACACTATTAAATAGCCAAGAGATCACTGAAGATCAAATAAGAAATCAAAAATACCTAGAAAGAAATGGCTATGAAAACACAATGACCAAAACCTATGGGATGCAGCAAAAGCAGTTCTAAGAGGAAGTTTATAGCTATACAACCCTACCTCAAGAAACAAGAAACATCTCAAATAAACAACCTAAACTTACAGCTAAAACAATTAGAGAAAGAAGAAAAAAAATTAAAAAGTTAGTAGAAGGAAATAAATCATAAAGATCAGATCAGAAATAAATGAAAAAGAAATGAAGGAAACAATAGCAAATATCAATAAAACTAAAAACTGTTTCTTTGAGAAGATAAACAAAACTGATAAAACTTTAGCCAGACTCAGTGAGGAAAAAAAGGGAGAAGACTCAAATCAATAGAATTAGAAATGAAAAAGAAGTAACAAAACACACTGCAGAAATGCAAAGGATCATGAGAGATTACTACAAGCAACTATATGCCAATAAAATGGACAACCTGGAAGAAATGGACAAATTCTTAGAAAAGCTCAACCTTCCGAGACTAAACCAGGAAGAAATAGAAAATATAAACAGACAAATCACAAGCACTGAAATTGAAACCATGATTAAAAATCTTCAAACCAATCCAAAGCCCAAGACCAGATGGCTTCACAGGTGAATTCTATCAAATATTTAGAGAAGAGTTAACACCTATCCTTCTCAAACTTTTCCAAAATATAGCAGAGGGAGGAACACCCTCAAACTCATTCTACAAGTCCACCATCACCCTATTACCAAAACCAGACAAAGTTGTCATAAAGAAAGAAAACTATAGGCCAATATCACTGCTGAACATAGATGCAAAAATCCTCAACAAAATACTACCCAACAGAACGTTGAAAGGACCATAGACCATTAACAAGTGGGGTTTATCCCAGGAAAGCAAGGATTCTTCAGTATTCACAATTCAATCAACATGATAAACCATATTAACAAATTGAAGGAGGAAAACCATATGATCATCTCAATAGATGCAGAAAAAAGCTTTTGACATAATTCAACACACATTGATGGTTAAAAAAAAAAAACAGAAAATAGGCATAAAGGGAACTTACCTCAACATAATAAGGGCCATATATGACAAACCCATGGCCAACATCGTTCTCAGTGGTGAAATTCTGAAACCATTTCCTTTAAGATCAGGAACAAGACAAGGTTGCCCACTCTCACTACTATTATTCAGCATAGTTTTGGAGTCTTAGCCACAGAAATCAGATGAAAAAGAAATAAAAAGAATCCAAATCAGAAAGGAAGAAGTAGAGCTGTCACTGCTTACAGATGACACAATACTATACATGCAGAATCCTAAAGATGCTACCAATAAACTACAAGTGTTAATCAATGAATGTGGTAAAGTAGCAGGATGCAAAATTAATGCACAGAAATCTCTTGCATTCCTATACACTAATAATGAAACATCTGAAAAAGAAAGCAAGGAAACACTCCCATTTACCAGTGCAAAAGAAAGATTAATATACATAGGAATAAACCTACCTAAGGAGACAAAAGACCTGTATGCAGAAAACTATAAGACAGTGATGAAAGAAATTAAAGATGATACAAACAGATGGAGAGATATACCATATTCTTGGATTGGAAGAATCAACATTGTGAAAATGACTATACTACACAAAGCAATCTACACATTCAATGCAATCCCTATCAAACTACCAATGGCATTTTTCAGAAAACTAGAACAAAAAATTTCACAATTTGTATGGAAACACAAAAGACCCCGAATAGCCAAAGCCATCTTGAGAAAGAAAAACGGAGCTA
>NC_041225.1:2854758-2855260 GCF_002837175.3 Physeter macrocephalus | reverse complement strand
GAACCCGGTTCCCCTGCATCGGCAGGCGGACGCGCAACCACCGCGCCACCAGGGAAGCCCCCAGCAAGATCCTTTTTGACCCACCTCCTATACTAATGGAAATAAAAACAAAAATAAACAAATGGGAACTAATGAAACTTAAAAGCTTTTGCACAGCAAAGGAAACCATAAACAAGACCAAAAGACAACCCTCCGAATGGAGAAAATATTTGCATATGAAGCAACTAACCAAAGATTTATCTCCAAAATTTACAAGCAGTTCATGCAGCTCAATATCAAAAAAACATAATACCCAATCCAAAAATGGGCAGAAGACCTAAATAGACATTTCTGCAATGATGATATACAGATTGTCACTAAACACATGAAAGGATGCTCAACATCACTAACCATTAGAGAAATGCAATTCAAAACTAAAATGAGGTATCACCTCACACCAGTCAGAATGGCCATCATCAAAAAATCTACAAACAATAAATGCTGGGAGGATATGGAGAAAAGG
>NC_041225.1:2652045-2854740 GCF_002837175.3 Physeter macrocephalus | reverse complement strand
TTCAAAAAGATACATGCACCCCAATGTTCATTGCAGCTGTATTTACAATAGCCAGGACATGGACACAACCTAAGTGTCCATCAACAGATGAATGGATAAAGAATATGTGGCACATATATACAATGGACTATTACTCAGCCATAATAAAAATGAAATTGAATTATATGTAGTGAGGTGGATGGATCTAGAGTCTGTCATACAGAGTGAAGTAAGTAAGAAACAGAAAAACAAATACTGTATGCTAACACATACATATGGAATCTAAAAAAAAAAAAAGTGTTTCTGAAGAACCTAGGGTTATGACAGGAATAAAGATGCAGACATAGAGAATGGACTTGAGGACACAGGGAGCATACTTCAAAAAGATACATGCACCCCAATGTTCATTGCAGCTGTATTTACAATAGCCAGGACATGGACACAACCTAAGTGTCCATCAACAGATGAATGGATAAAGAATATGTGGCACATATATACAATGGACTATTACTCAGCCATAATAAAAATGAAATTGAATTATATGTAGTGAGGTGGATGGATCTAGAGTCTGTCATACAGAGTGAAGTAAGTAAGAAACAGAAAAACAAATACTGTATGCTAACACATACATATGGAATCTAAAAAAAAAAAAGTGTTTCTGAAGAACCTAGGGTTATGACAGGAATAAAGATGCAGACATAGAGAATGGACTTGAGGACACAGGGAGGGGGAAGGGTAAGCTGTGAAAAAGTGAGAGAGTGGCATGGACATACACACACTACCAAATGTAAAATAGATAGCTAGTGGGAAGCACCACATAGCTCAGGCATATTATCTCAGTGCTTCGTGACCACCTGGAGGGGTGGGATGGGGAGGGTGGGAGACACAAGCGGGAAGAAACATAGGGATATATGTATATGTATAGCTGATTCAATTTGTTATACAGCAGAAACTAACACATCATTGTAAAGCAATTATACTCCAATAAAGATGTTAAAAAAAAAAGAATTGTGAGAAATCTTTGATACCAAAGAATGGGGTTGATTACCAATGTGTATAAGGGTGTATGTATGTGGAGAAGAGGAAGGGAGCAAGGAAGAAGAAGAACCATTAACTAAAGGCAAGAAAAATGCTGGGGCAGATTTTTTTTTCTTAAGCTTTTATTGTGAACATTTTCAAATATACAGAAAAGTTTAAATATTTTCAATGAACATCCATTTCCTGGATTCTTCCATTAACTTTATTTTATTATTTATTTATTTTATTATTTATTTATTTATTTTTGGCTGTGTTGTGTCTTCGTTTCTGTGTGAGGGCTTTCTCTAGTTGCAGCAAGTGTGGGTCACTCTTCATCGCAGTGCGCGGGCCTCTCACTGTTGCGGCCTCTCTTGCTGTGGAGCACAAGATCCAGATGCACAGGCTCAGTAGTTGTGGCTCATGGGCCTAGTTGTTCTGCAGCATTTGGATCTTCCCAGACCAGTGCTCGAACCCATGTCCCCTGCATTGGCAGGCAGACTCTCAACCACTGTGCCACTAGGGAAGCTCAACTTTATTTTAAAGTACACCATTTTATGGATCACTTATAGGTTTAGAGAGAAACTGAGCAGAAATTATAGTTGCCATATAATCCTGCCCTCCCACAACAGGGGGTACCACAGTTTCTCTTAATTGTTGCTGGTTATTCACACACCTGCTATAAACAAATGTATGCTTTTAATTTTTTTTGTATGGGCATAAATTTTCAACTCATTTTGGTTAATACCAAGGAACACAATTGCTGGATTCCATGGTGAGAATACATTTAGTCTTAGAAGAAACAGTCAAACAGTCTTCTAAAATGGCTGCTAAAATTATGTCCCCACCCAAATCCATATGCTGAAGCCTTAAACCCAGTGATACTATTTGGAGATGTGGTCTTTGGGAGATAATTAGGTTTAGATGTGGTTGTGATGACAGGGCCCTCATGATGGGTTTAGTGCCCTTATAAGAAGAGATACCAGACCACTTGTGCTCCCTCTCTCTCTCTCTCCCTCTTTCTCCAGTCCACCATGTGAGGACACAGTAAGAAGGCAGCCATTTACAAGCCAGGAAGAACCTCAACATGCCACAACCTGATCTTAGACTTCTGACCTCCAAAACTCTAAGAATATAATTTTTTGTTATTTAAGCCACCCAATCTATGATATCTTGTTATGGCAGCCCAAGCTAACTAATATTGGTACCAAGAAGCAGACTGCTGCTGTAACAAATAACTAAAATATATATGCGGCTTTAGAATTGGGTAATGGGTAGAGGCTAGAAGAGTTTTGAGATGCATGCTAGAAGTATGGACATTAATGTGATTCTGGTAAGATCTCAGATGGAAATGAGGAACCTGTTATTGGAAACTGAAAAAAAAAACAAAAAACAAAAAACTATGCTTGTTATAAAATAGCAAATAACTGAGCTCTGTTCCAGTGTTTTTTAGAGGTAGAACTTGTGAATGATGAAATTGAATATTGAATACATAGCTGAGGATACTTCTAAGCAAAGTGTTGAAAATGTAAAATGTGAAAGATGAATTGAAAAAGGAATTGTTAAACAAAAGGGAAGCAGAACATGAAGAGACGGAAAATTTTCAACCCATCCATTTGGCAAAAAATGATAAAGCATATTCTTAAGAAACACTAAGGGCTTGGCTGGACTATCACTTGATAAAAAGTTTATGGTATTATAGGAACAGAAATGTTGCCAGGCTTCTCTGGTGGCACAGTGGTTGAGAATCTGCCTGCCAATGCAGGGGAAATGGAGAACAGTTTGGAGATTCCTAAAAAACTAAAAATATAACTACCATACGACCCAACAATCCCACTACTGGGCATATATCCTGAGAAAAAGGGGACACGGGTTCGAGCCCTGGTCTGGGAAGATCCCACATGCCACGGAGCAACTGGGCCCATGAGCCACAACTACTGAGCCTGTGCGTCTGGAGCCTGTGCTCCACAACAAGAGAAGCCACGATAGTGAGAGACCCGCGCACCGTGATGAAGAGTGGCCCCCTGCTCGCCACAACTAGAGAAAACCCTCGCCCAGAAATGAAGACCCAACACAGCCAAAAATAAATAAATTAATTAATTAAAAAAAAAAAAAGAAATGTTGCCAGTTTAAACTGAAGGGGTTAAAGACAGGACACAATAAAGGAAGGCTGTCAGAATTCTTGAATTTAACAGGGTAGGATGATAGAACTATTTGGCTGCAAAAGTTTGCTATTTTTCAAGAAGAGAAAATAAATCATTTCAAAGGCAATTTACAGATCATCAGGACCACTGCCTTGGTTTCAACAGATCAGAAGGGCTCCACACAAAGCCTTGGATGCAGGAATGCATGGCAAAGCCATAAAGGTGGGACCACCCAGCAGAGCCCTGGAGTCAGGACCTCAGCCCAGCAGAGTAATGAGGCAGAACCCCCACTTAGAGCAGTCGGAGTGACACTACTGCCCTATAAGGTAGAGTATAGAACAAAAGAAGAATATTCTCAATGCCATTGTATTTTGGAAGTGCATCACTTGTCTGGTTTTACAGGTTCACAACTGGAGAGCAATTTTCCTCAGGATGAATTATACCTTGAGTTTCATCCATATCTGATTTAGAGGAAACTTTGGACATTAGACTTTATAATTGATGCTGAAATAAGTTAAGATTTTTGGGGTTTGTTGGAATGGAATGCAAGTATTTTGGGGGTGTGACAGGCATTAATTTTGAGGACCCTGGGGTGGAATGTAATGAACTGAATTGTATAACCCCCAAATTCATATGTTGAAGCCCTATCACTCAGTGTGACTATATTGGAGATAGAGCTTTTAGGAGGTATTTAAGATTAAATGAGTTCATAAAGGTAGGTACCTAATTTGAGAGTATTAGTGGCTTTATAAGAAGAGGAAGAGAGAGAGTACTCTCTCCAAGAGTATGCACCAAGGAAAGGCCATATGAACAACACACAGTAAGAAGGCAGCTGTCTGTAAGTCAAGGACAGATGCTCACCAGAAACCAATTTGGCCAGAATCTTGATCTCGGTCTTCCCAACTTCAAGAACTGTGAGAAAGAAATTTCTATTTCTTATGTATTCCAGTCTATGATATTTTGTTATGACAGAGGAAGCTGAAGAAGATGGGTCCATTTTGAGTAATGTTTTGTGAAAGGTGTAAAGTCTGTGTCAAGATTAATTTTTGGGGTGGAATATGGATGTCAAGTTTTTCTAGGACCATTTGTTGAAAAGACTATCCTTTCTCCAAAGAATTGCCTCTGCTCCTTTTTCAAAGTTTATTTAATTATATTTGTGTGGGATTATTCTTTCTGGGTTCTCTATTCTGTGTCATTGACCCCTTTGTCTATTCTTTTGCTAATACAATACTATCTTAATTACTGTAGCTGTAAGTTCTGAAGTTGGGTAATGTTAGTCCTCTGAAATTGTTGTTCTTCAATATAGTGTTGGCTATTGTCTTTGCAGTTCCATACAAACTTTAGAATAAGTTTGTCAATATCATCACAATAATTTGTTATTATGACTGAGATTGTGTTTAATTTGTAGATCAATTTGGGATAAACAGACATCTTTATAATATTGAATATTCTTATCCATGAACATGGAATATCTCTCTGTTAATTTATGTATATTTTAATTTCTTTTTTCAGAGTTTTATCGATTTTCTCATACAAATTTTGTACATATTTTATTACATTCATATCTAAATATTTCATATTTAGGTGCAAATGTGAATAATATTATGTTGTAATTTAAAATTCTAATTGTTTATTACTAGTATATAGGAATGCATTTGACAACTTTATGTTAACCTTGTATGTATCCTGAAACTTTGCAATAATCATTTATTAATTTCAGTAGATTTTTGTCAATTTTTTTGATTTCCTACATAGATAATCATGTCATCTGTGAACAAAGACAATTTTTCTTCCTCTCCAATTGGTACACATTTTATTTCTTATTGGATAAGCTGTGACTTCCACTGTGATATTTCCTAGTAATAGAGACAGAAAGTATCCCTGCATTGTCCCTGGCCTTAGGTGGAAAGTATCTAGTTTCTTAGCATTAAATATGAAATTATATATAGAACTAAATATTTAAAACAAGGAAAGTTTTCAAATAAAAAATCTTTTTCAGCAAATTAGGTATAAGAAGTAATGGCATCGATTTGATAAGTATTGATATTATCTACCAAAAATCTATAGCCCACATCATACCTA
Source organism: Physeter macrocephalus (assembly GCF_002837175.3). Classification (NCBI taxonomy): domain Eukaryota; kingdom Metazoa; phylum Chordata; class Mammalia; order Artiodactyla; family Physeteridae; genus Physeter; species Physeter macrocephalus. The sequence continues at coordinate 2,849,521 of NC_041225.1, read as the reverse complement.
ATAGTAAAAGACTACAATGCTTTACCCTTAAGATTGGAAATGAAACCAGGATGTTCAATCTCATAACCCTTATTCAACATTACTGGAAGTTGTAGGCATTGTAATACTTATATGTGATACCTGATACCTGATATAATAATGATATATAATATATATTATACATAAATATATAATATGTATACTTATATATGTATAAGTATATACATATATACTTATTCTTAAAATTTTAAGAATATGTTCAACTTTAAATATATATAATATATAATATATATAATATGATATATTAATTATATAATTATATAATATAATATATATATAATATATGTTTTTGTATTATATAAATAATAGTATATATAACAACTTAAAAGGATTATAGAGTTAAATTTAGAAATTAAAACTGTAAAACTTTTAGAAACACTACAGAAATTTTTCAAGGTCTAAGGATAGGCAAAAATTTATAGACTCAATATGGAAAGCATAATCCATGTTAAAAAATCCATGACATGATCTTCAATCCATATTGAAAAATCCATGACAAATTCTAAACTGGATATAACTTCAGGTAAAAAAGTATAAACTGGGAATGTCTCAGTAACAAGTGCTCATCTTGTACAGAATTAATATTTTTCATTGCTAGAAACTTAATAGCATCGCACACACAAAAAATCCATTCACATCTGTCTAGACAGAGTTATGTTAACTTTTTGTTGTTGGCTTTTCTTTTTATTTTCCCCACAGAAAGAAGAAAAGCCTTAGGGGACCACAGGAATAATTTTACTCTAAATATATTGAAGTGTCATGCTCTTGAGGAACACCCTCTAAATTATTCCATCAGCTATTTTGGACTAAGAATAATTTGAGGTTTATTTTTAGATAATGGAACATAATTTAAAGAATCAATGCACCCAATGGTATTTCAGTAGTTGTCAGTGAATACAATTTATTTATCCAAAAATACAAAAGAATGATTCTTAAGATTCTCTTTAGATAAGAAGAGGTTATTATTATGGTTATACTGTCAACATATTGATTGATTAGACCTTACAATGTTTAAAGATGATCAATTACTCCCATGACTATTATAAATCTCCATTGTATGTGACATAACAATTCATCTTACCACACAGTACATTGAAAATATATTTATGCCATTTTGAATATTTCTTTCTGTGTTGATTACACAAGTATATAAAACTCAAATCTGTTTCTTTTTTTAAAATGTAGAGAAAGCCCTTTATAATGGAAAAATATACTGGATGAGAATAAAAAGAACTTGTTTCTTTATCCTTCATGAATTTATTTTTCCACTTAAGTTGTCAAATTTTGAAGGAGGCCCCTTACATTGTTCCATTAAGAATAGATATTATAATATTATTATATTATAATATGTATATTATAATAAAAAATGTCTTGACATCAGCATCAGGGCAGCATAAGCCATCCCTTGTTTTTGACTCTTCCTAATATCTAAAATCTGACAACTATCCACAAACAAAAGTGCCTCTGTGGGAGCTGTGGGATGCAGCACCATAGGCCAAGGGACCCAGGAGTAGTATTACCCACCTGTGTGTTGGGGTATTGGGTTGACGAAACCTGGCATTGGCTGTGGAATTGGCAGAATCCTGTGAATGATCTCCAGTCCCTTTCAGCAGTATCACCTGAAAAACACTGACTTGGATAGATATCCATGGACATGAGAGCCTTTGTAGAAATGGAGATTTCTAGAGGAGAAATTCCAGCATTAGTAGAGCAAAGAGTTTGGATGCATTGGAGTGGGCGAGAGGAAATTTGTCAGGATCACCTCTCCTCAAAGTGTGGCATAACTTAGAGAAAGAGGAGACCAGGGATCATTTCTGCAGGAAAAAATAAAGAATGATGAGTGAAGGTCTGGCTTCCCCAGCTGTAGGCGATAATGTTAAAGAAACCCATTTATCTCCTAGAGTATAAAAGTGAGAGTTTCCTGACTGGGGGGAGGTAAGAGATTTGGAAAGAGACAGATAAAAAATATCAGAGGACATGGGAGGGACAAGGTTCTAGCTGACTCCATTGTAGATTCCAATAGGAAGCCTACCCACGACCACAGGGAAACCTCACCTGAGGATCCCCCAACTGGCCAGTGGGTACCACTGATGCCCTAAGTGGCAAACACATAACTGCCACCACTTTGTGGCTGGCTCCTTGTGAGTGCTCCAGAGGACAGAGTAGAGAACAAACACAGGTACACAGGAGTGTGTGCAGAAAACAAAAGAGGATCTGTGGGCAAGGGAGAACCACAGTCTCGGGCTATAGTGTCACCATGGGGAAAATAAAACAGAGGTTATCAACAGTCAACCAAGTGCATTGTAAGATTTAGAGAAGACATAGGAGCTTAAGAATTCAGCCACAAGAGAGAACAAGGAGCATGGAACAGGTGCATCCATAAAAGGTCAGAGAAAGCCCCAGATATTAACAGGACCCATAAAGAGTATCTCCCACCTGAAGATAGAAAAAAAAAAAAAGAAAGAAAGAAGATAGGATATTGAAGAGATATCTGCTCTCTTGTCTCCCATGTTTATTGTAATATTATTCACAATATCCAAGATAGGGACACAACTTAAATGTCTGTCAATGGATGAATTGATAAACAAGATGTGAGTTAGATGGATAGAAATAGATAGATAGATGATAGATAGATAACATGTGAACATAATCCAGCCATGAGAAAGAAGGAAATCCTACCATCTGGAACATGGATACACAAGGAGAACATTATGCTGAGTGAGATAAGTCAGACAGAGAAAGATAAATATTGTATGATATAATTTCTATGTGGAACCTAAAAAAGCCTTGTAGAAAAAGGGTAGATTAGTCATTACAAAGGAATAGAGTGTGGAAGAACGAAGAGATTGGGAGAGAGGTTGTTCAAAGAGCACAAACTCAAATTTAGGTGATGAATAAGTTTTGGAGATCTAATGAACAGCAATTATGATTATAGTTAACAATAATGTGTTAGATCTTTCAAATTTGCTAAGAAAGTAGATCATAAATATTTTCACAACTCAAAAGAAATTAATTTATTGGCTATAATGGAGAGATATTAGCTAATGATATGGTGGTAATTGTATTGCAAAATATAAATGTATCAAATTAAATTATATACTTTAAACTTACACAATGTTATATGTAATTATAGCTTAACAAAAAAGAAAAAAAATGAATTAAAAAACATTTAATAATATACACTACCCCCTCACTATTTAATATTTTCCTTATTCATCTATATATAAAAATAAAGTTGGCAATCTTGCTTTTTTGTTTACATTTTCTGGGAAAATATATTTTCATACCTTTATTTTAAAGATAGTCCATGCGTTCTCTCTCCTATTGTGATTTGATGGTCTACGTTCTTTTTCCGTTAGAACTTTCCTTAAAAAGCTCAGCAAATATAAGTATTAGAAAAATAGGACCCGTTCCTTTATATTTGTTTTTATTTTCATTGCTCTAGGACAGGGGTCCCCAAACCCCAGGCCGTGGACTGCTACCGGGCTGTGGCCTATTAGGAACTGGGCTGCACAGCAGGAGGTGAGTGGCAGGCAAGTGAGGGAAGCTTCATCTATTGTTCTGCATCACTCTCATTACAGCCTGAACCATCCCCCACCCCTTGTCTGTGGAAAAATTCTCTTCCACGAAACCAGTCCCTTGTGTCAAAAAGGTTGGGGATTGCTGCTCCAGGAAGTAGGTCAAAAAGGATCTTGCTGTGATTTATGTCATAGAGTGCCCTGCCGATGTTTTCTTCTAAGAGTTTTGTAGTGTCTGGTCTTACGTTCAGTTCGTTAATCCATTATGAGTTCATTTTTGTGTATGGTGTTAAGGAGTGTTGTAATTTCATTCTTTTACATGTAGCTGTCTAGTTTTCCCAGCACCACTTGTTAAAGAGGCTGTCTTTTCTCCATTGTATTTTCTTGCCTCCTTTGTCATAGATTAGGTGACCACAGGTGAGTGGGTTTATCTCTGGGCTTTCTATCCTGTTTCATTGGTCTGTATTTCTGTTTTTGTGCCAGTACCATGCTGTCTTGATTATTGGAACTTTGTAGCATATATACAATGGAATATTTCTCAGCCATAGAAAGGAAAGAAGTTGGGTCATTGGTAGAGACGTGGATGGACCTACAGACTGTCACACAGAGTGAAGTAAGTCAGAAAGAGAAAAACAAATATCATATATTAATGCATATATGTGGAATCTAGAAAAATGGTATAGATGATCTTATTTGCAAAGCAGAAATAGAGACACAGACATAAGCAACAAATGTAATGGACACCAAGTTGGGAAAACAGAGATGGGATGAATTGGGAGATTGGATTGACATATATACACTATTGATACTATACATAAAATAGATAACTAATGAGAACCTACTGTATAGATCAAGGAACTCTACTCAATGCTCTGTGGTGACCTATATGGGAAGGAAATCCAAAAAAAGAGGGGATATATGTATAAGTAGAGATGATTCACTTTGCTGTACAGTAGAAACTAACACAACATTGTAAAGCAATTATACTCCAGTAAAAATTAATTTAAAAAAATTTAAGTATTAGAAAAATAAAATTTACTTCTAGAGCTACCATAAAATATTCTCTTTTAGGTGACTGATCTGCCTTTATTTTAGCTCACAAAATCTTTATAAACTATTTTGATCTGAGCCACTTCGGGATAAAAGTGACATAGGTCAATTGCTGTGCATAATAAATATTGGCAATTATGGAAATTAGAAGGAGTAGTACAAGGGAAGAAAGAAGAGATGAAAGATTGGTAAAGAAAGAGAACATAAACATGATAAAAGGTTTGAACATAATTGTACGAGTTAAGCAATAAATTATCTTAGCAACTCTAATGGTCAACATTTAATTTTAAATTCTTGCTGGTATATGTCCTGCCACTTTTCCTCAATGCCTTTTTCTTAAATCTGCTATACACTATGTTGAATTTGTGGTTTCTTGGTGAATTAACTGCTGAGATGCTGTTCAATCAGTCAGCATTCATAGAGATGAATGTATAATTACAAACAAAGTTGAAAATTCATTACAGAAACTCTGTGTTAGAGGTGACTAGGAAACTAGAAAAAAAAATTGACATTCAAGAATAAGAGATACAGTTTGTCACTATATTAGGGGTAGAATTTGAAATAGTCCTACTAAAAAAATCACAGCCCTATGAGATTCCAAGCTGAAATTAGAAAGAAATATTAATAATTAATAAACATTACTATCAAGCATCAAAGTCTTTATAACCTATCCAAACATCATCCACAATATGAAGTTTCCCTTACCCATAGCGACATTCACATTCTAGGATTTATGCAATATACTAGAATTTATTTCCAGATATATTTTTTTCATATTATAATGTCTGATTTTCAAAAAAAAAATAATAAAATGCATTAAGTAATCAAGAATTATTTATATGTAATTAACATCTGCCTTTTACCACTGATCATCATTACTTCTTATATATTATACTTTCCTTTATTGAATTCTGCATGCCAAATTTATTTTTCACTTAGTCTGATAAGTCTTTAAATATGAGATCTTTTATATTACACAGTCCAATACTTCCTTAAAATTTATCAGAGCTGGACAGAAGTTTCATCAATGGAGTCGATCTCCACAATCATCACAAGAGCCAGGACATTCACTTAACACTTTTGGTACAGATGTACACGTTTACTTAACACTTTTGGTACATATGTACAGGTTTCTGACAAGACTGAGCAACTTCGTCTTCAACTATGCTCTGTTGAAAAGATTGTTCATGAAGTTCACCAGCCAGCAACACCTCATGTTTTTTTCTTGGTGGATCAAGAGAACAAAACGTCCTGGCTGGAAAAAAAGGAGCAATAACTGAGGGAATATATGCAGTTGCAGGAGCAATGCAAACTGGGGTCTGTGTGTACTGCATGTGAGCAGTGGGCTAGAGCAACATCCTGATGCTAATACCCAGTGAGGGGTAGAGGGAAGATACCCATCCTGAACTACTGTTCTTAGCCATTAACTGGCTAAAACCCTGTCATTTGGTTCTCACAGATGTAATAATGTATACAGGCATTTTGGCAAGAATCTGAACTCTCACAGCCACACCAAACCCTGTTTGTGCCCCAACGACAGGAAGTTCAAGGGTTTTACAAGTGGGAATATTAGGTGTGAAACTGAGGTTACACAAACTAACCCTAGATCTTGCTTTTATATTAACAAGATGATTTTTGGTGTTAAACAGTAAATATTAAAATAAAATTTTAATTAGTTTAAGATAAAATTAATTTAATTGTGAAATTTGCATTCCCATCAAGCTCAGAAAAAGCAAGTATGAGAGAAATGATGCTTATTTTAAAAACTATTTTTAAGGGCAGAGATCACGATGGTGGAATAGAAAGACATGGAGCTTACCTCCTCCCACAAAATACATAAAAAATAAATCTACATGTAGGACAATTCTCACTGAATACCTACTGAACTCTGACAGAAGATTTCATACAACCAAAACTGCAAGAAAGTTCACCACATAACGGGGTAGGACAAAAGGGGGGGGGAGGGATTAATGATGAGACCTGTGCCCTTGGGAGAGAGCTGTGAAAGATGAAAGGGGACACCCTTCACCTGCTGGGAAATCAGGCGGAGCAAATAGTGAGCTTCAGATGCTCAGAGGAGAGTGCAGCATCTCGCTTGCAACAGGTGGGACAGAGAGAGACCAGCCCAGACAGTCCTGGCCAACTCATTGTATTTCCTAGTGTGTGGCTGCTGGGTGCTGAAACTTGGGTTTCATCATACAGACCTGGGGAGAGGACTGGGGTTGGCTTCACAGAGATAGCCCAAAGGGCCTGGAGTGTGGTCTGGGTCGCACCCAGGAGTGTGCACAGGACAAAGTCCGGGTCTACCATAGAAGCCCCATTATTAACATACACATAAAAGGGGCATCATGGCCCTACCATAGCAGCCTCATTGTCAGCATGCTCACAGCAGGCAGAGCTCCACATCTACAAGCTCAGAGAGCAGGCAAGCATAGGTTGACCACAAGCAGAGGTGGGGTGAAACCTAGGCTATACCCAGCAACTGCACAACTTAGGCAGATATATGCTGCTAGCAGCTTTGTGAGCACAGCGCCTGTGGGATATCTGAGTAGATTACTGGCAGTCCAGTGGCTGTGACAGGTCCAGTGTCAGCAACTGTGGGCTTTGTGGGCACACACACAGGGAGGCAGGGGTGGGGTCTGGGCTGATTCACTGTGCTCTCATGGCAGGCCCAGGTATTGGACTTTGGCAGATTTGCACTGGTGGCTTTGTGAGCCCAGTGCCTGAGGGACATCAGGGCCAATTGCTTGAGTTCCCAAGGCTGAGGCAGGGCTGAGAGCAGTGCCAACAAAAGTGTACTTAGTGAGCTCACGCAAAGCATGACACATGACATCACAGAGCGCACTTCCGAGTGGACAGCTCCTGCAGAGGAATACTCAGTGGCTCCTTTTCCAGCAGAAGTGTTGCAGTCCCATCTACCTCACACTACAACTTAGAACTGAAATTGGGGGCTTCCACTTCAACAATTGAGGAGCAGACCCTGCTCAAAACAGCACTGTGACAACCATAGAGCAAAAATTGCAGTGTAGGCTCTGGTTACCACAATACTAATCACACCCCCTATCAAAGGGATAACAGCCATTATACCCTGTGAAAAGACATAACAGGCATCCATACCAAAAAGAGCCCTTGCACCAAGAGTATTAGACTTATGCAGGCTACACAGGCACGCTCACACATAAAAACAGTCCTTCAAGACCACAGTAGATAACTGATTGTCCTAAATTCATAGTCAGAGTAATATAAGTGAAATGAAGAAGCAGAGGAAACACTCAAAAGAACAAGAGTATTCGCCTGAAAGAATAAACAATGAAACAGACCTCTCCAGTTTGCCAGACCACAAGTTCAAAAAGGAGGTAATAAAAATGCTGACCAAATAAAGAAATGCTATTTATAGAAATGCAGATCACCATAACAAGAAACCAGAAACTATAAAGAGGAGCCAATAAAATTAGACAACTCAATTGCCTAGATGAAACTGAACTACAGGCAGTAAGTAGCAAACTAAGTAATGCAGAAGAACAAATAAGTGATTTGGGAGATAGAAAATGGAAATCACCTGATCAGAGCAGCAGACAGAGAGACAAATTAAAAAAATGAAAGCAACATATGAAACCTAAGGAATAATATAATGTGTGCCAATCTACACATAACAGGGATCCCAGAAAAAGAAGAAAGAGAAAAAGGAATTGAAAATGTATTTGAAGAAATTACAGCTGAAAAATTCCCAAAACTATAAAAGGAAAACAGATATCCAGGTACAGGATGCACAGGGGTTCCCAAACAAGATGAATCCAAACAGACCTACACCAAGACATATTATAATTAAAGTAGAAAAATTTTAAGATAAAAAGAGGATTCTAAAAGCTGGAAGAGAAAAACAATGAGTTAATTACAAGGGAACCCCCATAAACCTATCATTAATTTATCTACAGAAACAGTGCAGGCCAGAGGAAGTGGCAAGATATACCCAAAGTCCTGAAAGGGAAAACCCTGCTACCTAGGATACTCTATCCAGCAAGATTATCATTTAGAACAGAAGGATAGATAAAGAATTTCTGAGACCAGCAAAAACTAAAATAATATAGTAATATTAAACCTACCCTAAAAGAAATATTAAAGGTCTCATCTAACTAAATATAAAAGAACACAAATCTATAGGAAAGAGAAAATCACAACAGGAAAAGCAAATATATAAAAGGATAGTAAATCACATAAATAAGCCAGTACATAGATTTAAACAAAAATTAAAAAAAATAATTTTGTGAAAGCAATTATAACTACAATGAACAGCAAAAGGATAAACACAAAGATGTAAAGTAGAACACCAAAGTCATAAAATGTGAGGGAGGAGAGTAAGAAAATATAGATTTTTTTCAGAATGTGTTTGAGCTTATATGGCTACCTGTCTAAAGCAAGTAAATATAGTAAAGGTTTAATATACTTGAAAAACAGGGAAACCACAAATCAAAACCTTATGATATATTCATAAAAACCAAAAATAAGATAATTCAAACATAATACAAAAGAAAACCATCAAACCACAAAAAGAAAATTAAAAAGAAGGGAACAAAAAAGAAATAAAAAATCAACTGGAAAACAAGGTTAAAAATGGTAATAAATACATACCTATCAATAATTACCTTGAATGTCAATGGACTAAATGTTCTGGTCAAAAGACATAGAGTAGTAGGTTGGGTAATAAAGCAAAAGCAAGAAGATATAGTATGCTGCCTACAAGATACCCACTTTAGGACAAAGGACAAACATAGATTGAAAGTAAGGGGATGGAAAAGATATATCATGCAAATGGAAATGACAAGAAAGCTTGGGTACCAATACTCATATCAGATGAAATAGAATTTGAAACAAAAGCCATAAAGAAAGATGAAGAAAGACATTGTATAATGATAAAGGGATCAATAAAGGGAGACAATATTACATTTGCTGACATATATACACCCAATATAGGAACACCTAAATATATAAAACACATACTACCAGACACAGAGGGAGAAATGGTTGAAAATAAAATAGTAGGAGACTTTAACACTCAACTGACATCAATGGACAGATCTTTCAGGTAGAAAATCATTAAGGCAACAGAGACCCTAAATGACACAATAGAACATGTAGACTTAATTGACTTCTTCAGGACATTACTACCAAGAAAAACAGAATAAACATTCCTTTCAAGTACATGTAGAACATTATCTAGGATAGACCACATACTAGGACACAAAACAAGCCCCCCCAAATTCAAGACAATAGAAATTATTTCAAGTATCTTTTCTGATCAAACAGCATGAAAGTAGGAAACAATCACAGAAATAGAAATTAGAAAAAAAAAATTACATGGAGAGTAGACAATGAGTCATTGATGAAATCAAAGAGGACATTTAAAAATACCTCAAGACAAATGACAATGAAAATTCAATCATACAAAATCTATGGGATGCAGCAAAAACAGTACTAAGAGTGATGTTCATAGAGATACAGGACTTTCTCAAAAAAATAAGAAAACTCTCAAACAACCTAACCTACCACCTAAAAGAATTAGAAAACAAAGAACAGACAAACAAAAAAACCCTAAAGTCAGCCAAAGAATGGAAATAATAAAGATCAGAGAGAAATAAATAAAATAAAGATTAAAAAAATAAATCAAGAGCTGGTTTTTCTAAAGGATAAAGAAAATTGACAATACTCTGGACAAGCTTAAAAACAAGAAAAGAGAGAGGACCCAAGTAAACAAAATAAGAAATGAAAGAGGAGAAAATAATACTGACACAATAGAAATACCAAAACAAACGAATGAAAAACATAAAACCATAAAAGGATATTATGAACAATTATATGTCAATGAATTGGAGAAACTATAATAAATGGACAAGTTTCTAGAAACATACCTCACAAAAAACTGAATCAAGAAATAGATAAATTGAAAAGACTGATCACTAGACATGAAATAGAATCTGTAGTTAAAACAAACAAACAAAAAAAGCAAACAAATAAAACAACTTCTTGTAAATAAAAATCTAAGACCAGATTGCTTCACTGGGGAATTCCACCAAATATACAAAGAGGAACTTATACCAATACTTCTCAAACTCTTTCAAAAGATTGAAGAGGAGGGAACACTAAAAGTCATTCTATGAAGCCACTATCACCCTGATACCAAAACCAGACAAAGACACTAAAAAATAAAAGGGTATAGGCCAATACCTTTGATATCTATAGATACAAAGATCTTCAACAAAATATTTACAAACCAAATCCAACAAAATATAAAAGGGATCATACACCATGATCAATTTGGATTCATTACAGGGTCACAAGGATGGTTCAACATATGCAAATCAATCAATATGATATATCACATTAACAGCAACAAAAAAGGCAAAAATCTCATGATCATCTCAATAAATGCAGAAAAAGCATTTGATAAATTTTGACATCCATACATGATAAAAACTCTCACAAAAGTGGATACATAAACCAAAGCTGAGGGAACTTGGCATAACAAAAGCCTTTTATGACAAACCCAGAGCCAACATAATACTCAATGGTGAAAAGCTGAAAGCCTTCTGACTAAAATCTGGAACAAGATAAGGATTCCCACTCTCACTACTTATACTCAACATAGTATTAGAAGTCCTAGCCACAGCAATCAGATAAGAAAAAGAGATAAAATTTTCTATGGAAGGAAAAAGGTAAAATTGTCATTATATGCAGATGACTTACAATATATGGAAAATCCTAAAGACTCCACACAAAAACTACTAGAACTGATAAATGAATTCAGCAACATAGCAGGATATAAGATTAACGTACAGAAATCTGTTGCATTTCTTTACACTAATAATGAAATATCAGAAAGAGAAAATTTAAAAAATAATAATCCCTTTTAAAATCCACATCAAAAAAATAAAATAAAATACTTAGGAATAAACCTGACCAAGGAGGTGAAAAACTTACATGTTGACAACTATGAAACTTTGACAAAGGAAACTGAAGATAATTCAAAGAAATAAAAACATATCCCATTCTCTTCGACTGGAAGAAATCCAATTGTTAAAATGGCCATACTACCCAAAGCAGCCTACAGATTTAATGCAATCCCAATCATATTATCAATGACATTTTTCACAGAACTGGAATACATAAACATAAAATTTATATGGAACCACAGAAGACCCAGAATTGCAAAGATAATTCTGAGGAAAAAGAACAAAGCTGGAGGCATAACTCTCCCAGACTTCAGACAATATTACAAAGCTATGATAATCAAAGCAGTGAGGTAATGGCACAGAAACAGACATACCAATCAATGGAAAAGAATAGCGAGCTCAGAAATAAATCCTCACACCTACAGTCAATCAATCTTTGACAAAGGAGGCACAAGTATACCATGAACAGTCTCTTCAGCAAGTGATGTTGGGAAAGCTGGACAGCATGTAAATTAATGAAGTTAGAACAGTCCCTCACACCATACACAAAGATGAACACAAAATGGTCTAAAGACTTAAACATAAGACATGACACCATAAAACTTCTAGAAGAAAACATAGACAAAACATTCTCTGACATAAGTTGTAGTAATGTTTTCTTAGGTCAGTCTCCTAAGGCAAAAGAAATAAAAGCAAAAATAAACAAATGGGACCTAATCAAATTTATAAGCTTTCGCAAAGTGAAGGAAACCATAAACAAAATGAAAAGACAACCTACTGAGTGGAAGAAAATATTTGCAAATGATGTGACTGACAAGGGCTAAATTTCCAAAATGTACAAGCATTTCATAGAACTTAATATCAAAAAGCAAACAATCCAGTCATCAAATGTTCAGAAGACCTAAAAAGATATTTTTCCAAAGAAGACATCCAGATGGCCAAGAAGCATGTGGAACAAACCACCATCACTAATTATTAGAGAAATGCAAATCAAAACTTCAATGAGGTATCACCTCATAGCAATTAGAATAGCCATCATCAAAAAGTCTACAAATAACAAATGCTGGGAAGGTGTAGAGAAAACGGAACCCTCCTACACTATTGATAGGAATGTAAATTTGTGCAGCCACCGAGGAGAAAAGTATGTAGGTTCCTCAAAAAACTAGAGTTGCCATATGATCCAGCAATCCCACTTTCAGGCACATATCCAGAGAAAACTCTAATATGGAAAGATACGTGTTCCTCAGTATTCATAGTAGTAAAATATACAATAGACAAGAAATAGAATATATTTCCATTTCTTTTTATCATTTTCAAATTCCTTCATCAATATTTTATAATTTTCAGAGTACAGGTCTTTCACTTCCTTGGTTAAGTTAATTCCTAGGTACTTTATTGTTTACCATGTAATTTTAAATAACTTGTTTTCTTTATCTTTCTTATAGTTCATTATTATTGTATTAAAAATGCAATATTTTTTCTGTACATTATTCTTGTATCCTGTAACTTTAATTAATTTGCTTATTAATTTAAAAGATTTTTTGGTGGAGACTTTAGAGTTTTCTATATATAGTATCATGTTATCTGCAAATAGTGAAGCTTTCCTTCTTCCCTTCCAATCTGGATGCATTTTATTTCTTTTCTTGTCTGATTGAAGTGGTTAAAACTTCCAATATTTTGTTAAATATAAGTGACAAGAGTGGGAATCCTTGCCTTGTTCTAGATTTTAGAGGAAAAGAATTCAGATTTTCACCACTGAGCATGATTTTAGCTGTGGGTTTGTCATGCATGGCCTTTAATATGCTGTGATATGTTCCCTCTATACCAACTCTGATGAAACCTTTTATCAGAAATGGATGTTATATTTTGTCCAATGATTTTCCTACATCTATTGAGAAAATTGTGTGATATTTATCCTTCTGTTGTTAATGTGGTGTATCATGTTGATTTATTTGAGAATATTGAACCATAGTTACATCCCTGGAATAAACCCCACTTGATCATGTTGTATGATTCTCTCTATATATTGTTGAATTGAATTTGTTAATAATTCGTTGAGGATTTTTACATCTATATTCATCAGAGATATTGGCCTGCCATTTTCTTTGTTGTAGTATCTTTGTCTGGTTTTGGTATCAGAGTAAATAATGGTGGCCTCATAAAATGAATTTGGGAATGTTTTCTCCTCTTCAAAATTTTGAAATTGTTTGAGAAGGATAGTTATTAGTTATTTATCTGTTGGTAGAATTCCCCTGTGAAGCTGTTTGGTCCTAGACTTTTGTTTGCTGGGAGTTTTTAAATTTCAAATTCAATTTCACTACAAGTGACCTATCAGTTCAGATTGTCTATTTCTTCCTGATTCAGTCTTGGCAGGTTTATATTTCTGAAAATTTGTCCAGTTCTTCTAGGTTGTCAATGTTTTGGCATATAACTGTTCATAGTATTCTCATAATTTTTTCTATTTCTATGAGATTGGTTGTGATTTCTCCTCCTTCAGTTACTGTTTGTTTATTTGCATCATCTCACATTTTTTCTTCTTGAGCCTGACTAAAAGCTTGTCATCTTTGTTTATCATCACAAAAAAACACAACAAAATAAGACAAAAACAAACAAAAAAATCTCTTGGTTTCATTGATTGTTTCTGTTGTTTTCTTTGTTCTCTATTTTACTTATGTTCTCTCTTTTCTTTATTGTTTCCTTCCTTAAGCTGACTTTTGGCTTTTTTGTTCTTCTTTTTCTAATTCCTTCAGATGGTAGGTTAGGTTGCTTATTTCAGATTTTTCTCTTTTCTTGAGGTAATCCTGTATCACTATAAACTTCCTACTTAGAATTGCTTTTGCTGCATACCATAGATTTTGGAAATTTGTATCCATTTTCATTTTTCTAAAGGTATTTTCTGATTTCCACTTTGAATATCTTCATTGGCCCATTGGTTTTTAGTAGCATATTTTTTAGTCTTGTAGTTGTTTGTGTTTTTCCCATTTTTCTTCCTATAATTGATTTCTAGTTTCATAGTTTTGTGCTTGGAAAAATGCATGATGCCATTTATACACTTCTTAGTTTGTTGAGACTTGTTTTTTGACCTACCATGCTTTCTATCCTGGAGAAATTCCATATGCACTTGAAAATCTATTGTTTTGGGATGAAATATCCTGTAGGTATCTAACTTGTTATTTAAGATCCCTCTTTCCTTACTGATTTTCTTTCTGGATGATCTGTCTATTGCTGTAAGTAAGATGTTAAAGTCTCCTACTGTTATTGTATTATTGCATGTATATTAATTAGTATAATATTCACTTTTTGTATTGATCCTTTTATTATTATATAATGCCATTCTTTGCCTTTTGTTACAGACTTTGTTTTTGTTTTTGTTTTTTTTTGTGCTACACGGGCCTCTCACTGTTGTGGCCTCTCCCGTTGCAGAGCACAGGCTCCAGACGCACAGGCTTCATGGCCATGGCTCACGGGCCCAGCCGCTCCGTGGCATGTGGGATCTTCCCAGACCGGGGCACGAACCCACGTCCCCTGCATCAGCAGGTGGATTCTCAACCACTGGTCCACCAGGGAAGCCCAGACTTTGTTTTAAAGTATATTTTGTCTGATGGGAGCATGACTACCAATGCCTTTTTGTGATTTGTATTTTCATGAAACACCTTTTTCTGTCTCTTCACTTTCAGTCTGTCTGTATCTTTGGCTCTGAAGTGAGTCTATTAGTCTATTAAAATCAACATATAGAGGGGTTTGGGGTGTTTTTTTGTTTGTTTGTTTTTTGTTTTTTTATCCAATCTGCCACCCTATGCCTTTTGATTGAAGCATGTAGTCCATTGACATTCAAAGTGGTTATTTATAGGCGTGTCCTTATTGTTATTTTATTACTTATTTTCTGGTTGTTTTTGTAGTTCTTCTCTGTTCTTTTATTCTTTTTGTTTATTCCTTTGTGGTTTGATGATTTTCTTTAGTGGTAAGCTTGTATTCCTTTCTCTCTAGTTTTTGTGTATCTTTTGAAGGTTTTTGATTTGTGGTTATCATGGGGTTTATATATGTTGATGTATAATTATATCTACTTGTTTTAAACAGGTAGTCCTTTAAAATCAAACATTCTAAATGATCTACATTTCTTACTCCCCTCCTCCACATTTTGTTTTTGATATCATATTTTACTCTTTCATGTTTATCCCTTAACAGTTTATTGTATAGTTAATATAATTTTTGTCTTATAATATTCATACTCACTTATTTAAGTGGTTGATATACAGCCTTTACTATATATTTTCCCTTTTTAGTGAGATTTTTCCTTTCCTTTAAATTCTTTTTCCTTATTATAGCCTTTTCTTTTACACTTAAGAGTAATCCTTTAACACTTCTTGTAGGGTAGGTTTAGTATTGATGAACTCTTAGTTTTGCTTCTCTGAGAAGTTATTTATCACTCCTTCAATGTTGAATGATAATCCTGCTGTGTAGACTATCAGGTTGTAGGGTTTTAATTTTTTCCTTTCAGTTTTTTTAATATATCAGGTCACCCCTTCTGGCTTGTAAAATTTCAGCAGAAAATCAATGTGATACCCTTATAGGGGTTCCCTTTTGTGTGACTATTTGTTTTTCTCTTGCTGCCTATAGAATTCTCACTTTATTTTAACTTTTGCCATTTTAAACATGATATGTCTAAGTGTTTCTGTTTGGTTCATCTTGTTTTGGGCCTTCTGTGCTTTCTGAACCTGATGTCTGTTTTCTTCTTCAGATTTGAGAAGTTTTCAGCCATGATTTCATCAAATACATTTTTGACTCCCTTCTGTGTCTCTTTGTCTTCTGGGACCCTTAAAGTGTTAATGTTGGTATGCTTGATGTTGTACCAGAGATCCCTTAAGCTGTTCTCATTTTTAAAAAATTTTCTTCTTTTTGCTATTCTGATTGGTTTATTTCCATTATTCTGTCTTCCAGATCATTTATGCATTCTTTGGTATCACCTAGTATGCTATTATTTCCTTCCAATATGTTTTTCATTTCAGTTATTTTGTTCTTCAGTTCTTACTACTTATTTTTATATTTTCTAGTTCCTTGTTAAAAGTATTACTGTGTTCTTCTATTCTTTTCCCTAATCCAGCTAACATTCTTATTTCCAATGCTTTAAATTCTTTATCTGGTAAATTATTTATTTCTGTTTTAATATTTGTTTTTTTTTTCAGAAGTTTTCTCTTGCTCTTTCAATTGAGACAAATTCCTCTTTCTTCTCATTTTGCTTAACTTTTTCTGTCTCTGAAATTAGGTAAAACAGACACCTAACATGGTCTTGAAGGGGTCACCTTATGCAGGAATATTTCTATACAGTCAATGTGTGTCCATTTGCTTTTGGTGGGAGAGCTGGATTTGGAATGAACACAAGTTAACTCTTTCCTCAGGGTAGGCTGGCAGCTATCACTTTGATAAGAAGTGGGGCTGGAGGTTGAGAGCCTATGGCCAGAGCCAGTTGTGAGCTGGTGAACCCCTTGTTCAGTGGCTGTCACTGCCCTATTGGGGGTGGAGTTGGGTCCCAGGTTGCTGAAGCAGAAGTCTTTAGGATGAAGCTTGAGTTGGTGCCATTCCCTTTAAGTGTGTTCCCTTCTCCTTGCCAGCACTGTCACCCTCACCCTAGAAGGGACCAGTGCTGGAGCAAAAAGGGTGGGTGTGGGAACTCAGCATGGATCTGGGCTCAGGGTGTTGCAGTTCAGCCAGGGTCAAAGACTCAAACTGCTTCTGAGGTGCTACCTGTGTAAGCACCAGTAATGGCAACCCTTGCCTTGCTCAGATGCTGCAGGTCTGAGACTCCTTTGTCTCTTACAGCTCAGCTCTCCCCTCAGCCTCTGCCATCCTCTCTGTGGTGTGGAGCTGTGCCACAGGGCAGACTGTGTGGGTTCTTGGTGTGTTTTGGGGCCCAAGCTGTTGTAGTCCAGTCACAGACAGAGGTCAGGGCTGCTTCTGATGTGATACCTGTTAAGTGCCAGTAATGGCTGTCCTCAGCCTGCTCAGACAGCACTTCAGGTCTAAGCCATCTCTGTGTCTAACAACCAAGTCCTCATCCCAGTGTGGAGCTGTATCATGAAGCAAGTGGGGCTGGAGTGTTCATTTGGGTCAAGCTGGGTGGTCACAGAAGACTGGCCAGCCACTTTTGTGGCTTTCAAACCATCCTCCCTGCTCTACTTCAGGAGGAAGAAATTGTTGTAGGAGTCCAGGCTTCCCCAAGTATCAGTGGTTCTCTAACCAATCAAGGAGCCTCATCTTCCTGTGTCAGACCCCAGAGCTGAGGTACCAAATATGTGTCCTGAACCACTCACTGCCCAGGAAGGATCTCCACCCATGTAATCTCCCTTTCTTCTGAGTCCCTTCCCACAAGCACAGGTCTCAACCTGATTGCTTCTATTCCTTCCTACTGGATTCCATGTGTACCTTTCTTTCAGGCTTGGTTGTAAAAGAGTCTTTCTGCCAGTTTCCAGTTAGTTTTCAGTGAAAAATTTTCCACATGTAGATGTTTATTTTATGTGTTCTTGGAGGGAAGTGAGTTCCATATCCTCCTACTCTGCCTTCTTGATCTCCTCCCCAATGCCTAAGTCATTTTGGTATTTAATTCCATATCTAGGAAAACATAATACTTTTCTATTTATTATTTTAACTTCATTTTAAAATTATTATTATTATTATCATTAACTTTACTATTATGAGTATTAACTTTTGGCATCATGGAAGATGAGATTTTCACTTTTCTTCCTTTCCCATCCTGTTCCTCCCTCCATTTTTTATATCTGCAATTATGTACTACTACAGATATATACTAATGCTTCACTCAATATCAAAGATTTCCATAATAATGACTATACATTGTATATTCAGAATTAAGCCACCTACGAGTCTGTAATTACTTTTACCTTATCTGTACATTTTAATTTTACATAGGGCTCAAAATTACCTACGTTTTTTAGTTTTTAGCTTTTTTACACTTACTTTTGTAGGTACTTATTAGTAATTTTATAACTTGTTACAATCTGAAGTGGTTTTAGTTTATGAATAGCTTATGAACAACTGTCTGGGAATTCTCTTAATATCTCTTTTGTTTGGCACTTTCTATTTTCTTCCTGATTTACTCCCTCATTTGACTGAACAACATTTTTAATTGTCTCCTGAGAAAAGGAGTAGGGTAAGTACATTTATTGAATCATTCAATGTCTGAAAATATCTTTATTCTGCATTCTCCTTTGATAGTTTTGTTGGACCAACAGTTATAGTTTGAATACTTTTACTTCTGAATTATAAAGATGTTTTTCATTGTTTTGAGTATTCAGTATTCAATTAGGAATCTAAATGAATTATTATTCCCCATTGTTTGTATGAAAATGGTTTTATCTTATTTATAATATTTCACAAGTTCTTTGGGTGAGTGCTAGATATTATTTGTGAACATTTTATTTGTGTCCTTTCTGGAAATTTTCCTTTAATTATTATTTTTAAATGATTTTCTCTGTTTTTTTATATTTTTTTAGTCTTTACTAGTTCTGAATGTCCAGTTACATTTTTAGGACCTCTTGGACTGGTGATCTAATATTCTTTTTTTCAAGCCTATCCTCTGTTGTCTTTATCTTTCCATATTTTCTCCAAAAATTTGTCCATTTTGTCTTCTAAATCTTCTGTTGAATTTTTCACATCTGTTATCATACATATAAGTTCCAAGAGTTTATTTTATTCTCTAAAAGTTTATTTTTAAGAATGGTTTTCTATTTTTGATTCTTGGATACAAAATTATCTCTTTGAGGACAATAATAGTTTTGATTTCATTTTTGCTTTCTTCTCCCTGCATATTTTCTTGTATCTCCATTCTTTCAATATTGCTTTTTTGTTTGAATTTGTTTTTTATCTTTCACGTTAGAGAGTTTTTATACCTGAATGATGACTTTTGTTGTTCATATTAGTTAACTATTTCCACAACATTGTTCAATAGCAAAGAACTACAAAACCTCAGTGACTTTTACAATTAAAGTACATTTGTCAAATATCTAAGAAGTTAATATAATCTAGACTGACTTCACCAGAATTATTCTGTTCAGCTGAGCTCATACATGCATCTGTGTGTTAACTGCCTCACTCATGAATCTGTGGGTCAGGCAGGGCTAGAAGTTAGAGAGATATTGTGTTCTAGGGCTCTGGAATGAATCAGCTCTCTCTGTGTAGCATTCATTTTCCAGCAGGCTAGCTTGAGCAATTCTCATGATGATAGTAGAGGTACAAGAGCAATGAATAAGCCCATTTTAAGTCTCTGTTTTTCTCTTATTAGTTAATATCTCAAATCAAGGCACAAAACTCAGTTCAGTGTTACTTGCTGAGCAGGAAACTACAAATAGTGTTTGATACAGTGAGAGGTAAAATATTGGGGTCATCCTCACAATTTTCTATAACATTTAGGGTTAGTTGATCAAGGAGCTGATTATACCATCTGAGTAAATAAATGGGCATATTATTTTTGATCTTCCCTGGATGGTGATTTTGCCTGGCCATTTGTTGAAGATTGCATTATGTCAGCAGCTTTTGATCTCTCATCTAAAGCTGGTTTTCACATTTCCCAGAGAAATATGTTTTAATCTCTTACTAAGAGGTTAAATACCTAGGTTTTAGTATTTTCTGATGTAAGATAGAGAAAGATTAGGTTTTAAGGAGTATTGATAGAGAGTGCACATAAATTCTCTTCCATATTTTCAGTAAAGTACTGTAAGCCTCAAATTTGTGTTGTGTTCCCCAATGGGCAGTACCATTCTGGATAATAAACTATAATGTGACTGGACAGTCAGAATGAATTTATTTCTGGAGACTATGAAGTGGGGAGAGACTTAAGGATCTAACTAATTCTGAACAGCTTACAATCAGCCCATATTATTTTAAGGCATCTTCCCACTTTAACCCTAATTTCAACATATGTGGCACTGCCATAATTTGAGATTATGAGAATTTTATGAAATAAATTGAGTTGTTTCTTGGGTTTTCATCTCTTAGAATAGGATTTGCATTTCTCTCTTCTGTTGTGTGTATTACTACTTACCCATCTGAATTTCATCATCTGTTACTGTTTCCTTTTCCATTCTCATCAGCCTCATGTGTTTATGTTTTTTAAGAGATTATTACTTTAATATAGTTTAGAGGTTTTTGTAAGTGATCAACATTAGATCACTGAGTTAAAGCCACCATATTTACCAGAATTCACCTAGTTTTTTGTTCTCAAAACCAAATTTAAGACTTTATTTTTAGAGCAGTTTTAGGTTTACAACAAAATTGAGAGGAAGGTACAGAGATTTCCCATACATATGCATAGTCTCATGTGTTTCAACATCACTCAGTGGAATCGTACATCATTTTTACCAAGAATGAACCTATATTATATAGCACATCCTAATCACCCAGAGTCCATACTTACATTAGGGTTCATTCTTGGTGTTGCACATTTTGTGTGTTTGGACAAATTTACAATGGCATGTATTCAACATTATAATATCTTATAGAGTACTCTAACTGCTCTAAAAATCCTCTGTGCACTGCCTATTTATGTCTTCCACACCTATACCTAGCAAACATTTTGAATCTTGGAGAGAATATTTTTTATTCTCTCCATAGTTTTGCCTTTCAGATTGGCTTATTTCACTTAGTAATGTGAATGTAAGATTACTCCATATCTTTTCATGGCTTGAAGCTCATTTATTTTCAGTGCTGAAGAACATTTTATTGTCTGGGTGTACCACAGCTTACTTATCCTTTCACCTACTTACCAAGGGGCATCTTGGTTCCTTCCAAATTGTGTAAATTATGCATACAATTGCTACATCTCTGTAGCAGGCATACATCTTTGTGCAAGTTTTTGTGTGGACATAAGTTTTCAACTCTTCTGGGTACATATCAAGAAGTGCAGGTGCTGGATGGTATGGTAAGAGTATGTTTAGTTTTATGAGAAACTGCCAAATTGTGTTACAAGATGGCTGTACCATTTTGTATTTCCGCTAGCAATAAATGAGAGTTCCTATTGCTCCACATCCTCAGCAGAATTTGATGTTGTCAGTGTGTGGATCAGATTGGTTTTCACCTGATAAGATTTTATTTTTCTTTCTAAAAGTTTGTGTTTGCTTCTAATATATTTGAAGGTTTTACTCAATTCCCCCTATTTGCCAGTGTATGATTATTCTTCAGATTCCCAGGTACTCTTCTTTTTCCTTTGTTCTACAATATTTTCTTTCCAATAGCTCAATATTACTATTTTCTTTGCTTCTCAACTTAACTTATTCATCCTTGAATAAAATAGTATTTGTCTAGAACAACTGTTTTCATTTTATAAGGTCAGTATGCATACAATAGTATCTTACTGACTTAAAGTAAAAATCCATGAAGCACAAAGGGACAGATACGCAGTCTCCTGGGTGTTAATATTCTAAAGTCCCTAAGTCAGGAGATAGACGGTGAAGTGGATTTTTGGCACTGTCTCATTAATAAAGGTCACTTGCAGTATTGAAACCTTGGAAAGTTTCATTCTTAATTTGACTCCATCTATGTTAAAATTATTATTAATTCTCCCCAGATTTAAAATTTTTCCTAGTTTTGGGGATTCTTGTGAGATTTTTGTTTGTTATGTTTCTGTATTCATGAATATTTTCCTGTGAGCTTCTGAAGGACAGCTTTGAAGGCTGCGAATTTCATAGAGTTTTGATGTGCATTTTTAAATGTTACAGGTAGTAATATGTCTGTCACAGGCTGAGAACTTTTTGACACATTTTCTATCTTATTTCTTCCCTAATACAATCCTAAAACCAAAACTCACAACAAATCTCTTTGAAGACTGTGATCATTTTATGACATTATCAGAAACCTTTCAAATGAATAAGAAAATGACAATCTTTATTTTCTTTCTGTTCATAATAGACAAAACAATGTGACTAAATTTTTATCTTACATTCTGCATTTTTTATAATCATATTGTCAAAGTTCTGCTAATTTAAAAAAATCAAACACATATCTACTTTCACTAACAAGTATATGTAACTTTATGTAACATTATTCAGTCTTATTTTGCTTTATTTGAGTTTTAAACTGTTACTTTATAAAATGAAACATTCGTATATGACATACGGAATTTAAACTAAGGTTACATTTGACCTTATTTTTACTTAAACTTGAGAACTCACAATGTTCATAATTCTCTGAATTAAATTTTTGAGGACTCATAAATTCTGATTATTTTACCTCAAAAATATTTGATTTATTGAGTCACTTAAATCTTAGATGATTCAGGTTGTTTGACACAACATAAAATATCTTGTTGAAAATACATACTCACTGTAATCACAATCTCATTTCCTAAATTCACTCTGCTTTAAATAGCAAAGAGATCTATGAGAACTCAGAATACAATAATATGGGAACATAGGTAAAATTTTCCATGACTAGCATAAAAAACATGAGTTATTCCAGAATAACTCTTATGTTTTTGAATTTTAACATATTTTGAATGGCATTGCAAAAGTGTACTAATATTTTATTTTAAAAGTTACACAAAACTACACATACACATAATTTAGCTTTTTATAAAAGGGTTAGATACAGCACATGGAATGGGATCATGCAGCTTATGTATAGACATGTTTTAGCAAAGAATCCCCTCTTATGAGAATGAGCAGGTGTTTTAGCAAATGTTTAGAACCTGTGTGCTATAAAATAAATTTGTGACGTTCCTACCATATAATTAATGATAGCATATACAATCATATAATTTTATCACTCTACCTTTTTAAATATCAATGATCTGATATTTAAATGCTTATAACTCTTCTAGGAGCCCATGAATTTTTACTTTCAGGTAAATTGTCTCCATCAAAAATATTAGTGTGGTCAATCTTTCAACTATTTATTGATAGCTAGAGTTGTCAACTGTTCTGCTGATTAATTTTAGAGAACCTATATCCAAACTATTTAAAATTATTTTAAATGGACTTTAACAATATGATTGTTTAATCATTATTTCTTTCTTTGTGGACAAACTACTCCCTTTACTAAGCTAAGGTGTTTTAAGTCAGTATTGATGCTCAGAGGGAAGAAGGCATCAGCCTACCTATAAGTGTTGCCTAATCAAGGCAGAAATAATGGTCACAAGATGGTCACAACCATATAACCCTCATGTCTTTCTGACATAAGTTCATATCTTTAATTTACCAAACACATAATTAATTCTGTAAGTATATATTGATTGATGGAATCTTCTTTATATAGATAGTATTAGGTTTAGTAAAGTACTAAATGGTTTTCAAATATTTAGTAGAAGTGTCAAGAGGAATGTACAATGTTAACATTTTACTATTTCCTCATTTATTTTAAGTGTACAAAATATCACATATTTAATATAATTATAATTCTCAGTTCATAGGTGATCATGTGTGTTTGGCATACAGTCCTTTCTGTGTTCTATTTATAGTTATTAAATCATTAAAATTCAGTGAGATATATCACATTAAACACTGCATTTTTTTCTCTTTTGACATGTGTAAATTAATCTAATTTCCTTGAGATTTCTGCATATTCCCACTTGAGAAAACATGACTCAGCCTATTTGATTTTGTTGTCTCTGTTTACAGAATCAAAGTCAACAATGTCTTGGTCTAGAAGATAAATAGAACAGCAGACTTACCATATCCAAACAGAGATAAAATTGTCCATTAAAAAACCACCAAAATTTTTTTCAAGTGATTGTTCTCTAGGAGAAAAAAATGTTACATTAATTTTACTTATCAAATTGTGATGAGGAGCAGTTTTAAATGGAAGACAAATTTTTCAAAGTTTAAATAGATCTTTATTTTCTTTCTTAGAGAATAAGTTTCGATTCAGGCTCTTACACGTTTCAAAAGCATAAAATTTGTAGTGTTGGTCCCTGATTTTTAGGAATAAATAGTAAGGCAAGCAATGAGTTACATACAATTATAATTATCTGTACTTAATAAAGGGGATGAAAAATTTAAAATGTAATGCACCATCTTCAGTAAAAACCTTAACTTAATTTGCAGATAAAACATTTTTTTTCCTAATATTTGGGATATGACAGCAAAATAGGTTGAAAATAGAATGTGTGAAGTCAGAAATGAATCTGACTTCTTCAATTTTGCAGCTGGTAATTGGGCCCTGGGAGATTTAGTTCATAGATTATTCTTGTCACCTGTGGTACTTGTCGCTTCCATCTTCTCTTAGCAGTCTCACAGTCAGGGTTTTTGACAGAAGCCCTAAGGACAAACATCTAAAAAAAGAAAATAAAGCTGGCTTTGGGGGTCAAGTTAAAATGATCTGGGATTTATTCAGTTAAGCTATTCTTTTGGGAATTGAATCATAATGTGAAAGAAATTTCCATTTTGGTTTGAAGGAGAGAAGTTCAATTTGAACTGTAGTCACTCATCCTTATAACTACAATTTTGTTTCTCTCTAGAGAATATTTTAATACTTTCTCACAATTTGCTTTGGAAATTCTACCATGCCTTGTAACGTGACTGTGATCTTCATGACTTTATTGTGGTTTAAAATATGTTTACTGAAAGCAGAGTGTTTCTGAGCATCATATATAAGGATATAGAGCCCTGTGGTTAAGAGCTGTGTCTCTGACAATGAGATTACTCCCTCACACTCCTGAGAATGGCTAAAATTAAAAAGACCAAAAACCCCAAAGTTTGAGGAGGATATGGAGCAATCAAAACTTATATATTGTTATATATCAAATATTTCTTATATATCAAATTGTAAAATGTTATAACCACTTTGTAGAACTGCTTGGCAGTTTTTTGAAAATTAACATCTGCCTTCTAATTCAGCATTTCCACTCCAAGTTATTTATCTCAGAGAAAGGAAAACATAGGTCCACAGAAATTTCTGTACAAGAATATTCAGCGCATCTTTAGTTACAAAAGTGCCCCTCTACTCCCCCAACAGGAAAAAGCACTCATAAGTCTATCAATGCAAGAATGGATGAATAATCTGTATATTATACAATGGACTACTCATTAGACATTTTAAAAAGAATGGACAATTAAAAAGGCAGTAATATGGATAAAACTTAAATACTTAATGTTGAGTGAAAGAAGTAAAGACAAAAATAAATACTCTCTTTCCATTGATATGAAAAAACAAAGCTAAGTAAGAACAATGGTTACTTCCTTGAGAATTGTGTTTGACTGTAGAAAGAAGCAAGAGAGCACTTTCTGAGATGTTAGATGTTCTGTTACGTGGTTGAAAGATTACATTAATGTATATTAGTGTATACAACTGTCAAAACCTACAGAATTGAACATGTAAGTTTTGTCTATTTTAATGTATGTAAATTATATCTCAATTTTAAAAGATTAGGTTAAAAAAAGCAAGAACTCTAAAGTCCACCATTCTGAATTAAAATACATGTGCCACACTCTACTAACTGTATACCTGTGGTAAGATTATTTTAACTTATGTGTGCCTCTATAAAGGAAGTGTAAGGGTAATTGTACCTATCTTAGAGGGCTATTGGGAAGAAGTATGGGCCAGGAATATGATAAACTCAACAAGTTTTTAGCTATTGTCATGTTTTCATGGTCTATAATTGGTGTTAATTTTCAACTATAACAATTTTAACAATCACAATAACTGTAAAATTCTTATTAACTGTACTTCAGTGTATGCTTAATTTTAATACATCATTTTGTTTTTTTTAACAGTTTTGTGTGTTTATATGATAGATAGATAGATAGATAGAGAGAATTTAGTATATTCAGAATTAAATATACATACCTATGGATAAAGAAACTACATTGAGTGAGCTTAAATTACTTGCCAACAGTCACAAAACAAGATTTACTAAAGTTATTAACCTAACTCAGATCTGTGTGACTTTTCAATCTAAGATCTTTCACAGATATCCTGGAGAGAAAAAAGAGCACATAGTGCATAAGATAGGATTCAAAGCTGAATGACTGAATACATGGTTGATTGTTTTATTTTAAAAGTTTATACAATTTGTGTACTCTGAGCATGTGTGTATGTGTATGTGTGTGCACATATGCTACATAGCTTATTATTCTTCTTTACCAAGAAGTTAAGAGAATTTATTCTACCCATTCTGATTACACTAATTCTGCTGAAAAGTTGTTTATTTTCCATCATCCAGGGTTTGAAAATGGCCTCACTCTGTGCTTAAATTTGGCCTATTTACCTTGAGGTAATTTTGTTTCTTTAAACTTAAAATAGTCATAACTTGTTAGGAACTATTTGATAAATATGTCTAATTTTTCAATTATTTTATCATTATTAATTTGGTCATTGTATTAAAAGTTATGTCATATTATTTAAAAATTAATTGGGCACAACTTGTTTATAGTCTCTACCTCTGCTCTTGTTTCAATTTGTGTCATACATTGAGTATTAGGGTCTAGGCATAAGTGTTGACCTTTCCTTGGAACCCATATCTCAGAAACTCTTTTGATAATAAGGTAAAATGACTAATAATGGTGAATAAAATTCATAACACAATATTATACTCCCTTTGCATAATTTAGAAATGAGCAGGATGCTTAGGTAAAATAAGAGTGAGAAAAATACCCTTTGCAGAATGATTTCTGTGTATCTTTTGCAATTTAAAATTGCATATTTTAATTCTTTTTAGCCCATCTGGATTATTCAACCCAATAAATATTCAGTAACCAGAACTAAAGAACAAGAAAGAGAGGAAAAACCAAAAGGCCTGTCGCTGTTTTTTGGGGGGTCTAGGGAATTAAAGAAAAATAACACAGTTTGGTAATTCTCCTAATCTTGTAAACTTAGACACAACATTAAAAAAAAAAATCCTCTGGGTTTTCCTCAAGTTGGAGAGAAATTTGTTGAAGAGTCTGGTTCAGTCTCAAGGCATAATCTGAATATTCAAGAATTGCACACACACCCTCATCCCACCTGGCACTTCTTTATAGGATTAATAAGTCAGGGATATATGGGGTTGTGTTGAGAAGTTTGGTGGAGTGCCATAATGTTGAGGGTTGCAGATAATGGTTGGGGAAAAAGGGAAACAGGTGTTTATATTATATTGCCTCATGTGTATCAGAGATTCAGCCAGAGAAATGTGAGAATATATCTTTAACTCTACTACATTGCTTTAGGAAGATAATATGTAGCAAAAAAAGTTAAAAAGAATTTTTCTCTGGCCAGAGTGCAAATGATCAATTTAAAAGTATCTCTCATCATTCAACATTTAAACCAAAAATCTTGTAACCCTGTAACCATAAACATATGAGTATAACCTATGTTTCTCTTTATTAATGAAGAAAAAAAATCCATAGAGAAATATCAAAATTCCCAGGATAGTGCTTAATCTACCCTTTCACTCTAAGTATTGTCCAACTTTACATATCACAACAGAACAACAAAGAGTAATCTCTATGGACCCTTCAAAACATCATGGTCCCTGATAATTTTTAAAATTTAACTGCAATTTCTCAATAGCACTCGAGTACATCAATTTCTCTATTATCTCAGATTGAGAGTTTCTCCAAAATATCCCAAATCCAGTTAAGAATGTCAGTAAATGGGGAGATCAAGATGGCAGAGTAGAAGGACACTGAGCACACTTCCTCCTACAAGCACATCAAAAATACATCTACATGTGGAACAACTCTCCACATGAGCTAAACTGTAAAGAAAGATCCACACAGAGTCAGGTAGAAAGGGAAGAGAAGTGATCAGGTCAGGACCCACACCAGTAGCAGGGGACACAGAAGAGGAGGGGGCTACGATTGGCTCAGAGATATTTCCTGAGGAGTTAGGGTTCAAGGCACATACTGGGCCCCCAGGCCTGGTGTATGACACCAAAAAGGTGAGTCCCCTTAGCTGGCTCAAAAATCAGTGAGATTTACAGGAAGGCTGTAAGAAACAAAGACTGTGCTTATGTCGAGTGCTTACATGCTTGCTTACTCCCAGGGACAAGGCAGAGGAAGCATATTAAAACTGCTCAGGCTCTAGCCAGTTTAGAGCAACTGCTGCCTGGAACACCCCAACCTGCATCAGGCACCTGCTGTAGCCTATTTGCTCCAATGCTGCTCCCCACTGGGGCAAATGTTCTGTTGATGAGAAGCAGAAAAGGGCACTCTTAGAGGGAACATAACCAGCTTGGACCTGACCCTCAGGGCTTCTTCTCTAGCACCTTGCAACCCTATTCTGCCTCCAATAGTTTGGTGATGGTCACTGAGCATAAAAGAACCCCAGCTCACTACTGGCTCTGGCTCTAGTCTCTGCATCTCCAGCCCCACTTCCCACCAAGGAGATAGCTGCCAGCACACCCTGGGGGAAGATTGACCCAGGCTCACTTCAGATCCAGCTTTCTGGAGGGACAGTTAAGTAGCACAAGGACACTCCCACACAAGGACATCACTTCAAGATGGGGATAGATAACTGTTTCACCTAATTTCATAGAGACAGAGAAAGAAAAAAAAAAGAGAAGACAAGAGAAATTTGCCTCAAAGATATGAATGAAAAAAATCCGAAAAACCAACTAAAGAAACAGAGAAAAATAATTTACTAGATAAATATTTCAGAGCATTAGTAATAAGAGTGCTAACTGAACAAGGGAAAAGAGTAGAGGAATACAGAGAATTTTAACAAGGAACTAAAAAATATAAAAAGGTACCCACAGAGCTAAATTAAACAACAACTGACATAAAAACACACTAGAAGGAATTAACAGCAGACTAGGTGATACAGAAGAATGCATAAGTAACCTGGAAGATAGAATAATGGAAATGACTCAATCAGAAGAGCAAAAAGAAAAATGAAATAAAAATGAAGACAGTTTAAGAGAACTCTGAAACAACATCAAGTGTAATAACATTCATATATAGAGGTTCCAGAAGTAAAAGAGAGAGAAAAGGGTCAAACATGTATTTGATGAAATTATGGCTGAAAACTTCCCAAAGCTGAAGAAATATATAGAGTTACAAGATTCATAGAGAACCCCAAACAAGATGAACCCAAAGAGACCCACAACAAGACATATAATAATCAAAATAGCAAAAGTTAAAGATAAAGAGAGACTTCTAAAGGCAGCAAGAGAAAAACAAATAGTCACATACAAAGGAACCCTTATGAGGATATCAGCTGATTTTTCTGCAGAAACCATGCAGGCCAGAAGGAAGTGGCATGACATATTTAATGTGCTGAAAGGGAAAACCCACTACTGGAATACTCTACGCTTAAAGGTTATCATTCAGAATTAAAAGAAATATAAAGTTTTTCCCAGACAAAAAAGTAAAAGAGTTTATCAACTAAAATGACCCTACAAGAAGTGTTGCTGTGTCTTTAAGTGGTAAAAAAAGGCTACCAAAAGAAGTAAGAATTTATAGGAGAGAAAAAAATCCCATTAGCAAAGGCAAATATATACTAAAGATTGTGGATAAATCACTTAAATAAGCTAGTACAAAAATTAAAAGTCAAAAATGGTAAAAATCAAGTGTAAGTACAATATAATAAATACAACACAATAAAGAAAAGACATGAAGATGTAAAATATGAAATTAAAAACACAACCTGGTGGTGGGGGGAGTAAAAAAGCATAGATCTTTTAGAATGTGTGTGAACTTAATGACTACCAATTTAAAACAAGTAGTTATAGGTCAACATATATGAACTTCATGGTAACAACAAATCAAAAACCTACTATAGATA
The DNA here is from genome assembly GCF_002837175.3 of Physeter macrocephalus. NCBI lineage: Eukaryota > Metazoa > Chordata > Mammalia > Artiodactyla > Physeteridae > Physeter > Physeter macrocephalus. Next base: position 2,819,262 of record NC_041225.1, on the reverse strand, counting down.
CACAAAAACTAGAGGTAAAGAAAAACAAGCATACCACTAAGGAAAATCATCAAATCACAAGGGATGAAACTGAAAGAAGAAGAAAAAAAGAGAGAGAAGTGCAAAAACAATGAGAAAAAAAGTATCAACAAATAGACTGAAAGTGAGAGGACAGAAAAAGATATTTCATGTAAATAGAAATTATAAGAAAGCAGAGATAGCAATATTCATATCAGACAAAATAGATTTTAAAACAAAGTCTATATCAAAACACGAAGGGGGGTGTTATATAATATTAAAGGAATGTATATAAGAAGGGGATTTAACGCTCATTAACATGTATGAACCTAATATAGGAGCATCTAAATATATAGAGGAAATATTAACAGACATAAATGGAGAAATTGACAATAATAAAATAATAGTAGAGGACTTCAACACCACACTTACATAAATGAAAAGATCATCCAGACAGAAAATCAAGCAAAAAGTGACCTTAAATTATACATTAGACAGCAGGACTTAATAGATACCTATATGACATTCCATCCAAAAAACAACAGAATACACATTCTTTTCAAGTGCATATGGTTCTTCTCCAAGGTAGATCACATGATAGGCCACAAAACAAGTCTAAGCAAATTTAGGAGAAATGAAATTATACTAAGCATTTTTTTTCTGACTGCAATGCTATGAAACTAGAAATCAATTACAGGAATAAAAATGGGACAAACACAAACAAGGGGAGGCTAAACAACATACTACTAAAAAACAATGGGTCATTGAGGAAATCAAAGTAGAAATAAGAAAATACCTCAAGAAAAATGAAAACACAACTTTCCAAAAATCTGTAGGATGCAGCAAAAACAGTTCTAAGTTTATAGCAATAGAGGTCTACCTGAAAAAATAAGAAAAAATAAGAAAAGTCTCAAATAACCTACCATCTAAAAGAATTAGAAAAAGAATAACAATACATATATATTACTCAGCCATAAAAAAGAAATTCTGCCATTTGCAACAATATGGATGGACCTAGAGGGTATTAGGCTGAGTGAAATAAGTCAGACAGAGAAAGACAAATAATGTATGCTATCACTTATATGTGAAATCTAAAAAATAAAACAAACAAATGAATATAACCAAACAGAAAGAGACTCATAGATACAGAGAAAAACTTGTTACCAGTGGGGAGTGGGAAGTGGGGAGGGGCAAGATAGGGGTAGGAGCTTAAGAGGTACAAACTACTATGTATAAAATAAATAAGCTATGATGATGTATGATACGGCACAGAGAATGTAGTCAATATGTTATAACAGCTTTAAACAGAGTATAATCCATAAATATATTGAATCACTATATTGTACATCTGAAACATCCAATTTTGTAACTAGAATGTATATCAATTAAAAAAGAATGTATGTAAAATCAAATTGACACCATGAATATAAAAATCATGATGAATAGTACAGTTTAATAACTATTAAACAGAACTTTTACACCAGTCCATATAACCTTGAGAATATTTTCTGACTCTCTAAAACCAAAAGCACATTCACAAAAGAAATCCCTATGCCATTTACTGCTGATTAGTTCTCCCATTCATACAATACATTTTAGATCTCTGAATCCATAGTCAATAACTTATTCTTTCGACTTCCCCTTCCTCCCCACAGACATCCCCACAGAAAACACTAATCAAAGGCTTTCATTTTTAGGCTGCATATTCAGATTTTGCCTACTTGTATTATGCTTGCATATCCAAATTATTCTTATGTGATTCAGGACATGAAACTATTGCAAACCACATGCAAGTCTGGTAAGGTAGAAAAAACATTTTTATAGGAAAGGGGAAGTTGTAAGGGGCTGTTATGAACCAAAAGCCCATTGGAGGAAACTGGGAGTTTAAAGTATAGTGGTCTTTCATTGGCTGAGTTGTGACAGTCTCTCACTGCCTGAGCTCTTGCCAAGCAAGGAAAAAAAAACTTTGTTTCTCCTGCTGGTGGTAGTAAAGAAGTGTCACTTTCTGCCAAAAATGCAAGGTACCTCTCTTCCTATTGGGATCTGTAGGGACCTGAAGTTGTATGCATGTTAGAGCTCCTCCTTCTAGTCTCACAACTTCATTTTGGTGGGGTTTTCCTTTATTAATTTTCACAATGTAAAAGAGTATAATAAGTGCTTAAGTTCCATTCACTAATGAACCAAATATTATTAAAAGCCAGGAGACAGATCCATGCATTCAGGGTTTGATGGAATTTATGGAATTTAAAATCTGTGCTTAAAAAAAAAAAAAAGAGTTCAACAACAATAAAACAGTTTGTGACAACAGGTTAATGATTAAAAAACAATAATAAAAACATAATCCCTTTCTATCACCATAATTAAAAACTATATTTCAGCAGGTTTATATATAATTTACAAAAATAATAAAACCATAGAATAGTAGAAGTATATGCAAGTATTTATTTAAATTTAAGTTAAAAGATCCATTTATTTATTTTTCAAATATATTATCTAATCATATAATATTTGTATTTTGTAATAATGCAACCTGGTATTCTTATAAAATATTTAAATATATAGAAATACATTCGGTTAAATTTGAATATTCCCATTTTTATTCCTACCAGAACTAATCATTGTCATAACATTGGTTGCAAACTTCTGTTACTTTTTATGTTTACTTGTCTACATATATATTTATATGCAGATATATTTATAGACACACACAAATACACAAACATACATATATATATGTTTTTGCCTTTTGTACATAAAGTGGATTATACTATTTGTAATTTAAAATATTTTCTTAATAAACATTCTAACCTTCAATGCAGTTTTAAACAAAACTGGAAAGATTTATAAATTTGAATAACTTATAAATCTCCTGTATTAGAAATAATAATCAGCATTAAAGGACAAACTGGATGATATATGTTTAAGAAAATTATTTCTTATCTTGTATATTAAGAGTTTGTATCATTAGAAATATTTCATTGATCATATAGTAGAGGTCAAATATACATTTTAATTCCCTGTCAAAATATGTATGAATTCACAGTATTCAATAATTTTTTGTAATACTGTCAGACAGTAAAGGATCCACATTCTTTAATTTTCAAAAAGCTTACATGTAGAAATTTCTCCCACACATTATATTCTTCTTAGGAATTTGGAAATAGATAAATAGCAAGGTAGTTTGCTTATGACTACAAGGAACATTATTTTAGAAGAATGTTAAATCAAACTTTCTAATCAATTATCTAAAAATGGATAAATGTTTCATGATTATTAATGAAGAATAATAATGCGCAGAAGAAAAATACATCATGAGGAGAATGGAAATAATTTTTTTAAATTAATTAGTTAAGTTTATTGACGTATAGTTGATTTACAATGTTGTGTTAGTTTAAGGTGTACAGCAAAGTGATTCAGTTTACATATATACATATATATATATTATTTTTATTGCATTCTCTTCCATTATAGGTTATTGCAAGATACTGAATATACTTCCCTCTGCTATACAGTAGGTCCTTGTTGGTTATCTATTTCATATAGAGTAGTGTGTATATCTTTATCTCAAATTCCTAATTTATCCCTCTCACATCCTCTACTTTGTTAACCATAAGTTTGTTTTCTATGTGTGTGAGTCTATTTATGTTTTGTAAATCAGTTCATTTGTATCATTTTTTAGATTCCACATATAAGTGATATCATTTGATATTTGTCTTTGCCTGACTTACTTTACTTGGTATGATAATCTCTAGATCCATCCATGTTGCTGCAAATGTTATTATTTCATTCTTTTTTATGGCTGAGTAGTATTCCGTTGTGTGTGTGTGTTTGTGTGTGTGTGTGTGTGTATCACATCTTCTTTATCTATTCATCTGTCAGTGGATATTTACATTACTTCCATGTCTTAACTATTGTAAATACTGCTGCAATGAACATTGGGGTGCATGTATATTTTGGAATTATGATTTTCTCTGAATATATGCCCAGGAGTGGGGTTGCATGGTCATATAGTAGACCTATTATTAGTTTTTTAAGGAACCTCCATTCTGTTCTCCATAGTGGTGCTATCAATTTACATTCCCACCAACAGAGCAAGAAGGTTCCCTTTTCTCCGCACCCTCTAAGCATTTATTGTTTGTAGTTTTTTTGTTGTTTTTGTTGTTTTTTTTTTTTGTGGTACGCGGACCTCTCACTGTTGTGGCCTCTCCCGTTGCGGAGCACAGGCTCCGGACGCACAGGATCAGCGGCCATGGCTCATGGGCCCAGCCACTCTGCGGCATGTGGGATCTTCCCAGACTGGGGCACGAACCCGTGTCCCCTGCATCAGCAGGCGGATTCTCAATCACTGCACCACCAGGGAAGCCCTGTTTATAGATTTTTTGATGATGACCATTCTGACCGGTATGAGGTGATACCTCATTGTAGTTTTGATTTGCATTTCTCTAATAATTAGTGATGTTGAGCATTTTTTCATGTGTCTGTTGGCCATCTGTATATCTTCAGAGAAATGTCTATTTAGGTCTTCTGCCTGGTTTTTCATTGGGTTATTCTTTTTTTTTTTTTGCTTTTTTTTAAAATATATTGAGCTGCATGAGCTGTTTTTATATTTTGGAGATTAATCCCTTGTTAGTTGCATAATTTGCAAATATTTTCTCCCATTCTGTGGATGGTTTTAGGTTTTGTTTATGTTTTCATTTGTTGTGCAAAAGCATTTATGCTTAATTAGGTCCCATTTGTTTAATTTTTTAAAATTTCCATTACTTTAGGAGACACATCCAAAAAGATATTGCTGTGATTTATGTCAAAGAGTATCCTATGTTTTCTTCCAGGAGTTTTATAGTATTCCATCTTACATTAAGGTCTTTAATCCAATTTGAATTTATTTTTGTGTATGGTGTTAGAGAATGTTCTAATTTCATTCTTTTAAATGTAACTGTCCAGTTTCCTAGCACCACTTATTGAAGACTGTCTTTTCTCCATTTCTTATTCTTGTCTCCTTTGTCATATATTAATTGACCATACTTTCATGGGTTTATGTCTGGGTTTTCTTTCCTGTTCCATTGATCTATATTTCTATTTTTGTGCCAGTACCATAAAGTTTTGATTACTGTAGCTTTGAACTATAGTCTGAAGTCAGGGAGCCTGATTCCTCTAGCTTCGTTCTTGTTTCTCAGTATTGCTTGGATATTCGGGGTCTTTTGTGTTTCCACACAAATTGTAAAATTTTTGTTCTAGTTCTGTGAAAAAATGTCAGTGGCAAATTTGATAGGGATTGCATTGAACTGTAGATTGCCTTGGGTGGTATAGTCATTTTGACAATATTGATTCTTCCAATCCAAGAACATGGTACATCTTTCCAACTGTTTGCCTTGTCTTTGATTTTTTCATCAGCATCTTATAGATTTCAGAGTACATGTCTTTTGCCTCCTTAGGTAGGTTTATTTGTAGGTGTTTTATTCTTTCTGATGCGATGATAAAGGTGATTGTTTGCTTAATTTATTTTTCTGATCTTTCATTGTTAGTGTATAGGAATGCAAGTGATTTCTATGCATTAATTTTGTCTCCTGTAACTTTACCCAATTCATTGGTGAGCTCTTGTAATTTTCCAGTAGCATCTTTAGGAATTTCTATGAATAGTATTAGGTCATCTGCAAACAGTGACAGCTTTACTTCTTCTTTTCCAATCTGGTTTCCTTTTATTTCTTTTTCTTCTCTGATTGCTGTGGCTAGGACTTCCAAAACTATGTTGAATAAAAGTGGTGAGTGGACATCCTTGTCTTGTTCCTGATCTTAGAGGAGATGCTTTCAGTTTTTCACCATTGAGAATGATGTTTGCTATGGGCTTGTCATTTATGGCTTTTATTATGTTGAGGTATGTTTCCTCTATGCTCCCTTTATGGAGAGTTTTTATCATAAATGGGTGTTGAATTTTGTCAAAAGCTTTTTCTGCATCTATTGAGATGATCATGTGGTTTTTATTCTTCAATTTGTTAATATGGTTTATCACATTGATTGATTTACATATATTGAAGAATACTTGCATCCCTGGGATAAATCCCACTTGATCATGGTTTATGATGGTTTTAATGTATTGTTGGATTCTGTTTGCTAGTGTTTTGTTGAGGATTTTTGCATCTATGTTCATCAGTGATATTGGCTTGTAATGTCCTTTTTTGTGATATCTTTGTCTGATTTTGCTTTCAGAGTGATTGTGGCCTCATAGAATATGTGTCTCTTCCTCTGCAATTTTTTGGAAGAGTTTGAGAATGAGGTGTTACCTCTTCTCTAAATGTTTGGTAGAATTCCCCTGTGAAACCATCTGGTCCTGGACTTTTTTTTGGTGTTGGGAGTTTTAAAATCACAGATTCAATTTCAGTACTTGTTGTTGGTCTATTTTTTTATTTCTTCCTCGTTCAACCTTGGGAGATTGTACCTTTCTATGATTTTTTCTATTTCTTCTAGGTTGTCCATTTTATTGGCATATAGTTGTCTGCAGTAGTTAGTCTCTTATCATCCTTTGTATTTCTCTGCTGTCAGTTGTAACTTCTCATTTTTCATTTCTAATTTTATTGATTTGGGTCTTCTCCCTGTTTTTCTTGATAAGTCTTGCTAAGATTTATCAATTTTGTTTATCTTTTCAAAGAAGCAGCTTTTAGTTTCACTGAATTTTTCTATTGTTTTCTTTGGCTCTACTTCATTTATTTCTCCTCTGGTCTTTATGATTTCTTTCTTTCTACAAATGATGGGTTTTATTTGTTCCTCTTTTTCTAGTTGTTTTGGGTTTAAGGTTAAGTTATTTAACTGAGGTTTTTCTTATTTCCTGAAGTAAGCTTGTATCACTATAGAATTCCCTCTTGGAACTGATTTGCTGTGTCCCATAAGTATTGGATTGTTGCAGTGTCATGTTTTTGTTTTCATTTGTGTCTAGGTATTTTTTGCTTTTCTCTTTAATTTCTTCAGCAATCCATTTGTTGCTTAATAGCATCTTGTTTGGCCTCCATATGCTTGTGGTTTTTGCAGTTTTTTTCTTATAGTTGATTTCTACTCTCATAGTGTTGGGGTTGGAATAGATGCTTGATATGAATTCAATTTTCTTAAATTTACTGAGGTTTGATATGTGGACCAGCATGTGATCTAACCTGGAGAATGTTCCATGTGCACTTGAAAAGAATGTATATTCTGCTGCTTTTGGGTGGAACACTATAAATATCTGTTAAGTCCATCTGGTCTAATGTGTCATTTAAGGCCTCTGTTTCCTTATTCATTTTCTGTCTGGATGATCTGTCCATTGATGTAAGTGGGGTATTAAAGCCCCACACTAACATTGTGGTACTGTCAATTTCTCCTTTTATATCTGTTAACATTTGTCTTATATGTAGAGGTGCTCCTGTGTTGGCTGCATATATATTTACAATTTTTTAATTGTTTTCTTGAATTGACCCCTTGATCATTTTGTAGTGTCCTTCTTTGTCTCTGTAACAGACTTTGTATTAACGTCTATTTTGTCTGATATGCTTACTGCTACTCCAACTATATTTTGATTTCCATTTGTATGGAATAACTTTTTCCATCTCCTCACTTTCAGTCTGTATGTTTCTCTAGATCTGAGGTGGGTCTCTAGTAAACAGCATATATATGGGTCTTGTTTTTGTATCCATTCAGCCAGTTTCTGTCTTTTAGTTGAAGCATTTAATCCGTTTTTATTTAAGGTATTTATTGATATGTATGTTTTTATTGTCATTTTGTTAATTTTTTTGGATTTGTTTTTGTAAGTCTTTTTTCTTCACTTCCTCTTCTGTTCTTTTCTTTTGTGATTCATGACTATCTTTAGTGTTGTGTTTGTATTTCTTTTCTTTTTTGTGTGTATATCTTTGTAGATTTTTGGTTTGTGGTTACCATGATGTTTTGATATAGCAGTCTGTATAAATACATGATTGTTTTATGTTGATGATCTCCTAATTTCAAATGCGTTTCAAATATCTGCATTTGTACTCTCCTCCTCTAATCATTACTGGTTCAATATCATATTTGTGTGTGGATGATTTCCTCCTTTTACTTTATTTTTGCCTTCAGCATTGAGCTTTCCCATTTCATAGTGTTCTTGTTTCTAGTTGTGGTCTTTTCCTTACCTCCTAGAGAAGTTCCTTTAGCATTTTTGTAAAGCTGGTTTGGTGGTGCTGGATTCTTTTTAGCTTTTGCTTGTCTGTAAAGCTTATGAATTCTCTGTTGTACCTGAATGAGAGCCTTACTGGTTAAAGTATTCATGGTTGCTGGTTTATTCCTTTCATCTCTTTAAATATATCATGACACTCCCTTCTGGCCTGCAGAGTTTATGCTGAAAAATCAGCTGTTAACCTTATGAGGATTCCCTTGTATGTTATTTGTTGCTTTTCCCTTTTTGCTTTTAGTATTTTCTCTTTGTCCCTAATTTTTGTCAGCTGGATTACTGTTCATCTCAGCATGTTCCTCCTTGGTTTTATACTGCTCGGTACTCTCTTCCCTTTCTGGATTTCAGTGACTGCTTCCTTTCTGGACTTCAGTGACTGCTGCCATTCTCATGTTAGGGAATTTTTCAGCTATTACCTCTTCAAATATTTTCTTAGGTCATTTCTCTCTCTTGTCTCATTCTGGGACCCCTAAAATGCAAATATTGGTACATTTAATGTTGTCCCAGCAACCTCTTAAACAGTCCTCATTTCTTTTCATTCTTTTTTTTCTTTATTTTGTTCCTCAGCAGTGATTTCCCCCATTTTGTCTTCCACTCATTATCCGTTCTTCTGAGTCATTTATTCTGGTATGGATTCTTTATACTATATATTTTTTTTTATTTTAGTTACTGCATTCTTCAATTCTGTTTGGTTGTTCTTTATATTTTCTCATTTTTGTTAAAAATTTATTGTAACATCTCACCCTGTGCATCCATTCTTTTTGGTCATCTTTATGATCATTACTCTGAAGTGTTTCTCTGATAGTTTGCTTATCTCCACTTCACTTAGTTTTTCTTTTTCAGTTCTTTCTTGTTCCTTCATCTGAAACATATTCCTCTGCCATTTCATTTTGTCTAAATTTCTGTGTTTCTTGCTTCTGATATCTTTCCCTTCGTGGGTGATGCTGTTCTAGAGGCTTGTGCAGGATTTCCCGGTGGAAGGGGCTAGTGCCTACCCACTGCTGGTTGGAGCTGGGTCTTGGTCCTCTGGTGGACAGGGCTGTGTCAAGGGACATGTCTAGAGGTGACTGTGGGCTTAGGAAGCCTTTCAGCAGTCTGTCTGAAGATGGGTGGAGCTGTGCTTCTGCCCCATTCATTCCTTGGTCTGAGATTTCCCAGCACTGGACACTACAGGCTCTTAGGTAGGGCCAGGTCTTTGTGCCAAAATGGTGGCCTCCGGGAGAGTTCATGTCAATGGCTATTCTCTGGTACCCCTCCTTCCAGTGTCCTTGTCCCCACAGTGAGCCACAGACACCCCCCACCTCCCCAGGGGACCCTCCAAGACCAGCACATAAGTCTAGCCCAGGATCCTATGAAGTCACTGTCTTTGCCCTGCATCCTGGTATACATGATGCCTTGTGTGTTCCTATAGAGCTACTCCTTTGTGCTGGGTCCCAGTGCACATGAGACCTTGTGTGTGCCCTCCAAGTGTGGATTCTCTGTTTCCCCCAGTCATGCAGAGCTCCTGCAGTCAAGCCCAGCTGGCCTTCAAAGGGAAATGCTCTGGGGTCTCCTCCTCCTGATGCCAGGCCCTTAGTCTGGGGATACTGGTGTATGGCTCAGAGCTCTCACTACTGTGGGAGAACTTCTGTGATATAACTATCCTCCAGTTTGTGTGTTGTCCACCTGAGTTGTATGGAATTTGATTATATCATGAGTGCACCCCTCCTATTATCTTGTGGTTCCTTCTTTATGTCTTTGGATGTAGAATTTCTTTTTTTGGTAGACTCCACTCTTTTTTATTGATAGTTGTTCAGCAGCTAGCTGTGATTTTGGTGTGCTCATGAGAGGAGGTGAAGAGAGATAAGGTGTTCAAGGTCCTCCTACTCTGCCATCTTATCTCTTCTTAAATCTCTTTGTTTATATTATATAATTAGAATATTATCCAGGACAATATATACAATGCAGAACAATATCATGAAAAATAGGAAGAATGAGTTTAAAAAAAAAAACCAAAAAACTCGTGCACGTTTACGATGAGAACACTGAACACAAATGGGAAGTTGGTATTTGACCAAAAGAAGTAGGCAGAATAGTTGAGTGAACTGTTTAGGTCCAACTCTGTTTAAATTAGTAACAAGAAAATAGATCATTTGTTGATACTGTTATGGGAAAAGTCATCTGTGATGGAATATTAGCCAGAATTAGAGTAGCAAGAAGTATATTTAACTCTTCTTTTGGGAAAGATTGGAATAAAATTAACTAACATATATGAAGATTGAGATAGGTGGGAGTTGTGAGAGATTAGTTTAGAAAAAAATTTTATTTCTAAAAAATTTTTATTTTAGTATCATTGATTTACCAAAATTTTATACTGAGTCTGTTTGCTTGATGTTTCTTAGGTTCTGATGTCATGATGAATTTCCATTCTCTGTCAATGATGAACTTTGTGAATCCATATAGGCTCACTTGATCTATGACAGATGTACTTGATCTGTCACTGATAGCTCTGTTGTTTGGAACAAATCCCCAATCCAACAATAACAAAGCAAAAAAAAAAAAAGGGGTAAACAAGTCAACAATTAGTTTTGAATTAAAAAACATTCCTTGGTGAAATCGTATTAGGATTGTCATTTTTGAATGAGAAAATTTACTATTGGTCAAATGTGCTTTTCATACCTAGTTTAATATTTCATTTTTTACAGGGTGATTGATGATTATATGGTAAGTTGAATACTTTCATTTGTATTATGGTTTTTAAAAAGATAAATTAATTACCCAATCAATGAAATATGTATTAGATTTTCTTATACTGTTAGCTCTTCAACAGGAGTTATAAGTAACATAAGGTAAATGAAAAAAATATGGTCTTCATCTGCAAGGAGGGGATATGAAGTTGAAAAGATAAAATTGGTACATTATAAATATGTATATCATATATAATATTTACTATATATAGCATAACATATATGATATAAATCTGTGATTTCAACAAGAATTACTGTTGGTTTCAGTTATATTTCATGGAAAATGGAGTGTGATGTGTATTGCAGTAGGAATAGAAGAATTCCTGAGGGTTTGTATCTGAAATATTCGGTAACTTTTGGTTAAACAAAGGGCAAAGAGACCATTTCAACAAAATGAAAACACATGAACGTAGAGGTAAGAATGATTTAGGGATATTTAGGAAGATGGTTAACTAGTAAGCTACTGGACCTTAATAAGTCATCCTGAAGGATAATGAGAGTGAGCAGAATCGGTCTCATGTCACTAGATATCTTGCCTACATTGTCATTTATAGGGTATAGGTATTGATCAGGAAGAATATTTTTGAAAGAATGTAAAATTGACTCATCTATGTTAAATCACGAAGGTTCCTAAATAAATATAATTCCAGAGTCATTTTCAGAGGCAGTCTTTAAATGGGAAGATAAAATGATACAATAATAGTATTTAGTAACTGAAAAACATTAAAAATGATATGACTCTGGTATGTGTCATATTGTTGTAAAAAACTATTTCATCGAATTTTTTTTTTAAATTCAGCATCCAAAGTTGTGTGGATTATAAGAATAATTGCTTATGTTTCAGCACACAGTTTGTTTTACACTTTTTTATATGACTATGGTTACAAAACAATTTGTCTAGTTTGAAAAGATTAGTAGAAGAATGTAGGAAGTAACTGAAAAACAGCTTGTCCATTTATGGTCTATTCCTGGTAAACAGCAGGTTTGGGGGTACAGCAGTATACAAAAATGAAGCTGAACATTTTATTTTATAGATGGAAATACCTAATAGTGCATGTTAAGAGTGTAGTGAGTTCTGGAATGGTGACATATATCATATGGGGGAATGGAAATTACACAATATTGAATGATAATGTTCTTGAAGAAATTGTGACTGGATTAGGAATGAAAATTTCCTCATAAAATAGAGAAAGTAAAAAAAAAGAGAGAGAGAGAGGAAGGAGACTAGCCTGGAAAGTTTCCATGGGCCAAGCTTGAGGGAGGAGAGTATATAAAAGAGTGCATAAAAATATAATGGGCCAGGGGTCCATCACTTTTGCTCACATAACATTGGCATATTGTGTTTCTAAATATAAAGATATCAGGGAAATATGACTATATAGCCTTCTGACCAGGAGGAAATGGAAACAGTGTTTGGTAACATAAACCAGTCTTTATCCCCCTTCTTGCAATCCAAGACTAGGTAGGATATTGTCAGAAAATGAGTAACACAAATAAAGTATGTCTCATGCTGGCTTGCTTTGGGTAAAATCTGAAAGCTATGTGTCTTAACAGTTACCACATTAAAAATATCCAGTCTTAATAATTATTCAATATGAAAAACAACCCTTTAATGTACAAATATAAGTTAATAACAAACAGCCATTAGGCATAAATTAACTATACATTTTCAGTGAATATAGTTATATATCAAATATTCAGAAGTAGTCCTTTTGTACACTTTGACATGAACCCTTTTTAAATTAGGGTATAAATTATTATTAACTTTAAAATCTGTGACAGGAATATGCTTTTTTCAGAATGTTTCATATAAATATAAAATTAAAAGAATGATGTGCTCTCCTGTGAGGAAAACAAATTTAAATATTCAATTGTGTAGTCTAGGTAAAGCAAGGGTCAATTGTTTACATTACAATGGTTTCATAGTAGGCATTTTTTTACTATGACTCTTTCATCCCACATTGATTAAATGTGATTTGTTTAAAACCCACAATTTAAATAGTTTGAGCTCATGTACCCCCTTATGAAAAAAAATGGCATTCACTCGGCAGATTTAATTCTTGAAGTGTTGTCTCATATTTACTATCATGTAAATAAAAACAAAGCAAAAATAGGTAGATTCAGTGGAAAAATGTGAAACTATAAGCAAAATTGACCTGCAAAAATACATTTTAAAATTTGAAAAAAAATATTAGCACACTAAATCCACTATGAATATACATAAAATATATATATAATATATTTGAATATACATATATATACTTTAATTTTATACAAGCAAACTACCTTGAATATCTGGATTATTCCAAGAATGCAAGGTAGTTTGCCTGTATAAAATAAATCAATGTAGTACAGCACATTAATAGATTACAAAACTACAGAGGGAAAAGCAATTGATCATTTCAGAAGATGCAGAGAATGTGTGTGATAATATTCAACACTATTCTTGATAAAAAGCTCTTAACAAACAATAAATAGAAAAGAACTTCCTTATCCTGATAAAGGATATCTGAAAAAAATCCCAAAGTAAACAGTACTGTGAGAAATACAGAAATGTGAAAACATTACCTTTAAAATTAGAAACAAGATAACAATATCCACTATGACCCGTTCCATTCATTATTGTAAGGGATGTACCTAAGAGCTTAGTAAGAAACAAAATGAAATGTAATATTTACAAGAATTGGATAGAAATGAATTATAATGTTTAAGTTAATAAGCTAAAAGGTCAGATAAAAAGATCAGTGTCCAAAGACTAAATATCACTCGTATTTCTATGCCTAAGAAAAAAGTGTTAGAAATGCATTAAAAAGATAAAATTTCAATCACACAAAAAATAAGGAAAAAAGAAATTCACCAAATAAAATACTTGCATTCTAGTAGAGAAAAAATATATGACTATGTGGAAATTCATAAAGATACATAACTAGAAAAATATAAATTCTTCATGATATAGAAAGTCAGTATTTTAGCTATGTAAAATCTGATCAAAATGATTCATAGATTTAATGTTCTATCATTAAATTCTGGCAGAGGTTTGAATGGAATTTAACAAACTTACTCTAAAATTTATATGGAAGAAGATAGGGCCAATAAAAGTCAAGACACTTGACGAAAATAAGCTGTGTATGAATTCCAACCATAAATAAATTGGCCAGTTGTACTCAGCAGAAAAACTAGAGAAAACTCATACAAATGTGAAACTGTAAAGATGACAGGTAGTATGGGAAATGAAGGAGAAGAGAAATTACTGTTTGATATAATTATGGTAAAATTTTCATATATATCATATACATTCATATATAATGAATGTAAAAACTAATTCATGCCACACACCATACACAATTATAAATCCAAGTAGATAAAATATTTAAATGTCAAACAAATTGTTTATGAGAATATGTAGGAAATTATTACATATTATAAGAATATGTAGAAATTATTTCCTACTATATGTAGGAAACAATTTATTAAATAAGACTCAAAATATGATAACCATGATGAAAAGATAAACATGTATTTGACTACAATATAATAAATACTTCAAGTTCATTCAAAGACATCATAAGGAAACAATAAAGGCATCCCACTGGGAGTTGATATCTGCTCTACAGATAATCATGAAAGTATTATTTAAAATATGCAAACAGATGCACGCATACATGTATATAATCTACAAATAAAAAATAATACAGGGCTTCCCTCGTGGCGCAGTGGTTGAGAGTCCGCCTGCTGATGCAGGGGACATGGGTTCATGCCCCGGTCCGGGAAGATTCCACATGCTGCGGAGCGGCTAGGCCCATGAGCCATGGCCGCTGAGCCTGTGCGTCCAGAGCCTGTGCTCCACAATGGGAGAGGCCACAACAGTGAGAGGCCCGCATACCACAAAAAAAAAAATAATAATAATAATAATAATAATACAGGCTAAGAGAAATATAGGCAAAAGGCAAAAACAGGTTTTTAAGAAAATATAAACTACCAAATATGTGAAATGGTGATCAATGTCAGTGAAAATTTACCTGACAATATTGGTAATCAGGTAAATGTAAATTAACCACAAAAATGTTACTTTACACCCATTAAGATGGCAAACAGGGCTTCCCTGGTGGTGCAGTGGTTGAGAGTCCGCCTGCCAATGCAGGAGACGCGGGTTCGTGCCCCGGTCCGGGAGGATCCCACATGCCGCTGTGGCTGTGCCCGTGAGCCATGGCCACTGAGCCTGCGTGTCTGGAGCCTGTGCTCCGCAACGGGAGAGGCCACAGCAGTGAGAGGCCTGCATACCGCAAAAAAAAAAAAAAAGATGGCAAACGTTTGAAAATTTAAATAATTGAATGATATAAAAGCAAAAAACTCTTGTTGCTCAAAGTATAAATTGAAATAACTAACTTCAGAAAATATCATATTATTGTAAAATTAAAGGTTTGGACAAGCTAAACTCTAGCAGTTTCTTTCCTAAGTTCTTTTGACTTTCTTTTGAACGCATTCTGTGTGCACCAAGATACATATACAAGTATGTTCATAACATTATTGTTTATAATAATCAAACATTGTAAGTAACTCAAATATCAACTGTTTGGAAAAGAGATAAATGGAGTATTTTTAAGTTGCATATGAAAAATTCATAAGTTTATTAAAAAATTAATAATTAATAAAATCAAAATGTAATAAAAAGAAAGTTTCAGAAAAAATTGAACAAAAAGATAACATTTAAAAATACTGGGGCTTCCCTGGTGGCGCAGTGGTTGCGCGTCCGCCTGCTGATGCAGGGGAACCGGGTTCGTGCCCCGGTCTGGGAAGATCCCACGTGCCGCGGAGCAGCTGGGCCCGTGAGCCATGGCCAATGAGCCTGCGCGTCCGGAGCCTGTGCCCCGCAACGGGAGAGGCCGCAACAGAGGGAGGCCCGCATACCACAAAAAAAAAAAAAAAAAAAAATACTAATGACAACTTAAAGTAAATTATATAGTTTTTTGATGCATGCATGTGTTCAAGAAATTATAAAGAAAAGCTAGGGGATGATTTTAAAAATCTCAGGATTACTCTGAAATGAAGAAGGAGAAGTGAATGGTATAAGAATAAAAGCACATTAGAGGCTTTGATTATAGTGGACATGCTATATTTACTTTCAAAGAGAATATTCATAAATTTCAATTAGTCATATTTGTTGTTTAAATTTTATCCTACTTACTTAGATTTATGATGATAGTTTAATTTATGTATTGTGAAATTTGTGGAGAGTTCCTTTGTGACTTCCTACATATTTAATTTTTGTCATTGTTATATGTGTATTTTAAATTTTTTTACATAATTTTTAAGGGTTACTTTTCATTTTCAGTTATTACACAATATTAGCTATATTTCCAGTGTTGTGCAATACATCCTTGAATCCATATTAAACTCAGTAGCTTATACCTCCACTCCCCCACCCATATGTCCCTCCCCCCACACACACTGGTAACCACTAGTTTGTTCTCTAAATATGTGAGTGTGCTTCCGTTTTGTTATATTCACTAGTTTGCTGTGTTTTTTAGATTCCACAAATAAGTGATCCATACAGTCTTTCGCTGCCTGACTTATTTCACTTAGCATAATGCACTCCAAGTCTGTCCATGTTGCTGCAAATGGCAAAATTTCATTTTCTTTATGCCTGAATAGTATATATATACCACACCTTCTTTATCCATTCATCTGTTGATAGACACTTAGTTTGCTTCCATAGCTTGGCCATTGTAAATAATGTTGCTATGAACACTGGGTGCATACCTTTTCAAATTAGTGCTTTTATTTTTTTCAGATATGTACCCAAGAATGAAATCTCTGGGTCATATGGTATTTCTATTTTTAGTTTTCTGAGAAACCTCCATACTGTTTTCCACAGTGGCTTCACCAATTTACATTCCCACCAACAGTGTATGAGGGTTCCCTTTTCTCCATTTCTTCGCCAACATTGGTTATTTGTGTTCTCTTTTATGATAGCCATCCTGACAGGTGTGAGGTGATATCTCATTGTGATTTTTATTTGCATTTCACTGATGATTAGTGATGTTGAGCATCTTTTCACGTGCTTATTGTCCACTTGCATTTCCTCTTTGAAAAAATGTCTATTCAATTCTTCTGCCCATTTTTTAATTGGGTTGTTTGTTTTTTAGATGTTGAGTTGTATGAGCTGTTTACATATATTGGATTTTAATCCCATATTGGTCATATCATTTGCAAATATTTTCTCCCATTCAGTAGGTTGTTGTTTCATTTTTTCAAAGGTGTCCTCTGTTATGCAAAAGGCTTTAAGTTTCATTAGGTCCTATTTGTTTATTTTTGCTTTTATTTCCTTTACTTTAGGAGACAGACCCACAAAAATATTGCTGCAATTTATGCCAAAGAGTGTTCTGCCTGTGTTTTCCGCTAGGAGTTTTATAGTACGTGGTCTTATGTTAAGACCTTTAATCCATTTTATTTTTGTATATGGTGTTAGAGAATGTCCAGTTTCATTCTTTTACATGTAGCTGTCTAGTTTTCCCAGCATCACTTGTATATTTAAAAATATATATTCAGTGAGGAGTACAGACTGTTGGAAAAGGGTTGTAAACTCAGAGTATTCTCTGTATATTTTTAATCTAATTAATTTGAATAGTTTAAAGGATTTGTTTTGTTTCTGTTGTTTTTGAATACTCATTTTGAGTTTCTCAATATCCAAACATTCATTTACATGAATGTAAATGAATGATTCACTTACATCAGTCTTTTTTAAATGTATATGAAAGGACCAAGGCCCTGCTGCCACAACCATTCTTCCCAGAGGAAGTCCCATGTTGTGAGATCTTGGGAGTTCTATAGGGCCCAGCAGCATATAACAATATATGCTTTATTTTTTAGAGCAGTTTTAGGTTCATAGCAAAATTGAGCAGACAGTACAGAATATTTTCTCCCCCACATTTGTTACAATCAGTGAGCCCACATGGACAAATCATAACCACCTAGAGTCCATAGTTACCTTAGGATTCACTCTTGGTGTTGTATATTCTATGTCTGAACAAATATACAATGACATTTATCCACTATTACAGTATCACACACAAATGTTTCATTGCCCTAAAAATCCTATGTGCTTTACCTATTCTGTCTTCCCTTTCTCATAGCACCTAGCAACTGCTGATCATTTTATTGTCTCAATAGTTATGCCTTTTCCAGAATATTATATAATTGGAATCGTACACTATGTAGCCTTTGCAGATCTGTCATGTCTTTTCTCAGTTTGATAGCTAATTTATCTTTAGCAATTAATAATATTCTATTATCTGGGTGTACTAAACTTTATTTATCCATTCCCCTACTGAAGGACATTTTTGTTTTTTCCATGTTCTGGCAATAACAAATAAAGCTGCTATAAACATCCTGTGCAAGCATAAGTTTTCAGCTCCTTTGGG
Organism: Physeter macrocephalus; assembly: GCF_002837175.3. Classification (NCBI taxonomy): domain Eukaryota; kingdom Metazoa; phylum Chordata; class Mammalia; order Artiodactyla; family Physeteridae; genus Physeter; species Physeter macrocephalus. The sequence goes on along the minus strand of NC_041225.1, from coordinate 2,800,951 downwards.
GAAATTCCAGTGAGTGGATTTGAAGGATTTTATGGTAAGAGTTTTGTAATTAACTGTCAAACAATCTTCCAAGTTGGTTTAACCATTTTGAATTCCCTCTAGCAATGAATGAGAGTTCCTATTGCTCCACTTCCTTGGCAGCTTTTTTGGTGTTGTCTGTGTTTTTTGATTTGGCCATTCTAATATTTTTGTAGTGGTATCTCATTTTTTTAATTTGCAGTTTCCTAATGACATGATACTGAACATATTTTCATATGTTAACTTACCATCTGTTTTCTTCTCAGGTGTTTTGCTCATTTTGTAATTAGGTTGTGTGTTTTCCTATTGTTGAGCTTTAAGAATTCTTTGTACATTTTGGATAATAGTCCTTTATCAGATATGTCTTTTCGCCTTGTCTTCTCATTCTCTTGACAGTGTCTTTTGCAAAAAAAATGTTTTTTTTTTAATTTAAATGAGGTTCAGTTTATGAATTATTTATTTCATTGTTCATACCTTTTGTGCTGTATCTAAAAGTCATCAACATACTCAAGGGCATCTAGATTTTCTCCTATGTTTCTGTCCAGGGTTCTTATAGCTTTGCATTTTACATTTAGATCTATGATCCATTTTGAGTTAATTTTTGTGATGGGTGTAAAGTTTGTCTTCTAGATTCACTTTTTACACATGTGGATGCTTAATTTTCCCAGTACCATTTTTTTATTTTTATTTTTTCTGTATGCGGGCCTCTCACTGTTGTGGCCTCTCCCGTTGTGGAGCACAGGCTCAGTGGCCATAGCTCACAGGCCTATCCGCTCCGCAGCATGTGGGATCTTCCTGGACTGGGGCAGAAACCCGCATCCCCTGCATTGGCAGGTGGACTCTCAACCACTGCGCCAGCAGGGAAGTCATCCCAATACCATTTTTTTGATCCTTATATATGGAAACCTAATTTTTAGGTTAAAACATGTTCATGGCTATTACATTCCCTTGGTTTGAAGTAAGACCTTTTCAGTATTAAATTATCCAAAGTTCTAAGATTTATTTGAAAGTAGTTTCAGACAAGTAAACAAAGTCAAAAGATGGATTGGATAATCCATTAAAAGAGAAAAAAAATTTTCCAGAGTTGGAGTAAAATATACATACTTATAGATGAAAGCAGGGAAAAAGGGACAATTTTCTTGATATATAGTGGAAAATATATAATGAAAAATATAATTTAAAAGTTTATGAATACAGAGAAATTACTGTCAGCAAAAAAAAAATGCAGATATTTTTTAGATAACATTGGCAAAACAGAATTGAAGAAGACAACTTCTTGAAGTTCATGTTTTATAGAAAAGTCATTTTGAATTTTAAATTCTACAAATGGCCAAAATGTACAAGTGTTAAAAAAAAATGAAATTATCTTCAGTAATGTAAGGACTGAGAAGTTTTAGGGTTTCCCTGGCAGTCGCATAGTTAAGACTCTGTGCTTCCACTGCAGGAGTTGCTGATTCTATCCCTGGTCATCAGGGAACTAAGATTCCACAAGCTGCATGGTGCAGCCAAGAAATTAAAAAAAAAAAAAAAAAAAAAAGACAGGAGTTTTAGCGCTTGAAAAGTATATCTGAAACAAAAACAAAGTCACTCAGCAAAATGAAAATAAATGAACAAAGTTGTTTGTGGAAAACAAAGAATAGTCATAAGCAAATAATTCAATAATACTTATAGGCAAACCTAAATTAAGTCAGTTTTCATATTAAAACATGTAGATACTCAGATAGTTTGGCAGGGGAAGCTCTAGGGTATTTGCAAGAGAAACACTTAAATGTGTTTAAAAAATGATTCAAAATAAAAATGTGGAAAAAGAAACACCAGAAAGAAATACTTATTACTAAAAAAGTAGTTATATCAGTTTTAATTTTTAGTAATATAAAAAAGCAAAGGTAAATATATTGGAAAAGTCATGTTTTATTTCTTAGTTTGGGTGGTAGACTAAGATATATATTTGGTTATATATTTTACATTCATACTAATGAATAACTTGTATGTGTCAAATATTTCATAATTTAGAAATGCAAATCAAAATACAATCAAATCTCACTGTAAGGTAACAAATTTAAAAAATTAAACGTTTTCATGCACATAATTCCTGAGTATTAGTTATTTGTTTATATATGTTTGTGTATGCTTTTGTCTTAGAATCAAAGTATGCACATAATTTTGCCCTATGGATTTTAGACATATTCTATACTGAGAATTTCTTATAGATTTAAATTACTTAAATGTAATTATAACTAAAAAGTAACTTTCTTTTATTTGTGAAAACCGTAATATAATTACCCTACTTTACTGAGGCCATTACATCATTTTTAATATTTTACACTGACTCTCTACTGTTAAAATAACCATTTTAATCTCTCCTTATTTATGCATTGGAAATGATGTTAACTTTTTAATTAAAATTTTAAAAGTCCTTAGTGAATAAAATAGGATATTAAATTTACAAACAGAAAAAAATTACCCATAGATACGTGACTAAATAAATTTAAACCTTGGTTTAGAGGTTTCTTAGAAATGTATCTTTAAAAAAATTCTCAAAACTGCAATCATACTTCACACAATTTTTAAAATAATGTTTTAAATAGCCAAGAAATAGTTAACTCTGTTTTCCTTTCTCATTTCTCACTACTTATACCTGAAGTGCAGCAGTCTTGGAGGAGGTCATTGAGAGGACACAACTACTGGTTGACCCTTGACCTGGACCCAGGCAATTGGAGGCTTCTCAACTCCTCCCCTTTCCTCAGAATGTGTTTCACTTGCTTTCTGCCCTGGAGAATCTGCATCAAGTATACAGCTTTGAGATAATAATGTGTTTGTGGTTGAGTCCATCTGGAAAGTACATTAATGCTTCTATATAAACATTTAAGATTCAGGTGGTCTATGTGAAGCCTCTCATGGCTGCTCAAAACAATCTTCATAAGCTCCCATGCTTACTAAACCTGCCACCTACAAAGCTGGAGTGGTCTGTCTCTTTCTATGGTCTCGCCATACCTTCTGTGTGTGGGAACCAGTTTATGGACCAACAAGTGGACTTGGCTGAAGTACATTCTCCAACAATTCTACCTGTGAAGATGTCTGGGTGTAAATTTTTTGCATCCTTTTACTTCTAGGAGTCTGTTTACTTACCACTTTCATGATAGCTAATTGGGCCAGATACATAATTTTAAGTTTGGAGTGATTTATTTTCCCTTCATCATTTTGAAAATGTCCCCAGATTCATTATTATGGTGGCTCAATTCTTTTTCAATTCCAAATTATCTAGGCAGGGGTATCTTTTTACAAATTTTGACATCATTGTGTTGAACAATTTTAATGTATATTCAAATGTATTCCTTCTATTCAAGGGCGTGTTTCTTTATAGATCTTAGTTTTGTTTGTTTTGCTATTAATGCCCTATTCTGGTTCTGAATTTAGGACTTTCACCTATGTTATTATTTTGTCTGCTGTAACATTCATTTCTTAATTAACAAGAAGTTATTTTTTCCTTTGTGTTGATTTTTATATATTTTTATTCTAATTCAATTATCCTTATTTATTCCTTCTGAGATTATCAGTCAAAGACTGAAGACTTTACATCATGATGTTTCCATACAAACTATTTTTCCCATTAACATTTCTATTTGAATTAATCTTTGTTTTCTTCTTTCTTTATTGTAAGATGGTGAACTGTGAGGACACATAGCTCATGTATTCACACAACTAGGGCACCTACCAGGCACTGGAGGGGGACCACAGACACATAGGGGACAGGAGGAACCCCCGAGTGACCAGGTAGGATGTGGGAGGGAGTGATGGGGGAGGAGAAGTGGAGGTGGGATGGGACTGGTGCTCCTGAGGGACGGCTGGGTGAGGGGAGGGGTACCCACACCCAGAGGGGGAAAAAGGGAGCCATCGGGAGGGTGGATGATGGACCATGGCCAGAGTTTCCCCTGCCCACTTGGGCCCTGTGGAGCCTGCTGAGGTCCTGGGCCTGATCCTCAACCCACCAAGGTGCTCTCCAGCCTCATAGGTCCTGAGGGAGTGGGAGGGAGGGAGGGGGGAGGAAAAGTAAAGGTCCTATGGACAGGGTCAGTGCTCCTGAGGGATGGCTGTGAGAGGGGAGGGGTTCCCACACCCAGTGAGGCCCACTCATGGTTAGGGGATCAATAGGGACAGGGGGGACCCTCAGGAGAGCAGAGGAATGGGAGGGAGCACTGCCAGTGCTTCCCCTGCCCACTTGAGCACTGGGGAGCCTGTTGAGTTCTTGGGCCTAATCCTCCACCCTCAGAGGCTCCCTCTGGCTGTGCTGAGACTAAGCCCTCTCCTTCCACCCCTCACCCAGGGCTTTACCTATACACACCACAATCAGGAACCCCCTCCAACAATGCTGGGCATAAGCTTTGCCCACCCACCCACACCCAGGGCATTATCTCCAAACTCCCGAACTCTGCACACACTCCAAGGCACTCAGAGGCCACCATCAGACTGTGCTGTCTTTCCCCACTGCAAAGATCCTAAGCCTAGGCCCCACCCCCACCCTACCCAATCCCTACCTAATCTCTGCCACCCACAACCAAGGCAGTTTCCAACCTTTTTTTTTTCTAGGTTGTGGTTCTGTTTTACCTTGCTGTTGATTCATTTATATTTTCGTTTTTTCTAATATTTTTTTCTAATACATTTTTTATTTTTCTAATTTTATTTTATTACTTATACTTTGTTATTGTTCTGCTCCTTTTGGTTTGTTCTTTTTTTTTTTCTCTTTTTTCTGTTGTGGTTCTTTTACCTTGTTGTAGTTGTTTCACTTATGTTTTTATTTCTTCTAATATATTTTTTATTTTTCTAATTTTATTTTATTTTTTATTCTTTGTTATTGTACTGCTCCTTTTTTTCCCTCTCTTTCCTTTTGCTGAGCAGCACAGCATGTGGGATCTTGGTTCCCAGGCCAGGGGTCAGGACTGAGCTCCTGTGGTGGGAGCACTGAATCCAAACCACTGGACTAACAGAGAAACTCAGACTACAAGGAATATTAATCAGAGTGAGGTTCCCTGGAGGTCCTCATCTTGGCACCAAGACCTCGTTCTACGGAACTGCCTGCAAACTCCAGTGCTGTATGTCTCACGTCAAATAATGAGTAAAACTGGAATACAGCCCCACCCATCAAAACAATGAGATGACAAAAAAACAGATGAAGGAGCAAGATAAAAACCTACAAGGTCAAGTAAATGAAGAGGAAATAAGCAAACTACCTGAAAAAGAATTTAGAGTAATGATAGTAAAGGTGATTCAACATTTCAGAAATAGAATGGAGAAAACACAAAAAGCATTTAACAAGGACCTAGAAAACTAAAGCAAACAAACAGTGATGGACAACACAATAACTGAAATTAAAAATACTCTAGAATCAATTAGTAACAGAATAACTGAGACAGAAGAACAGGTAAGTGAGCTGGAAGACAGAATGCTGGAAATAACTGTCACAGAGCAGAATAAAGAAAAAAGAATGAAAAGAAATGAGGACAGTCTCAGAGACCTCTGTGACAATATTAAATGCACCAACATTCGAATTATAAGGGTCCCAGAAGAAGAAGAGAAAGAGAAAGGGTCTGAGAAAATATTTGAAGATATTATAGTCAAAAACTTCCTTAACATGGGAAAGGGAATAGTCAGTCAAATTCAGAAAGTGCAGAGAGTCCCATACAGGATAAACCCAAGGAAAAACACACTGACATTAACATGAATATGCTGAGACACATATTAATCAAACTATCAAAAATTCCATACAAAGAAAAAATTATAAAAAACAACAAGGGAAAAGCAACAAATAATATAAAAGGGAATCCCCATAAGGTTATCAGGTGATATTTCAGCAGAAACTCTACAGGCCAGAAGGGAGTGTCACAATATATTTAAAGTGATGAAAGGGAAAAACCCATAACCAAAATTACTCTTCCCAGCAAGGATCTTATTCAGATTTGATGGAGAAACCAAAAGCTTTACAGACAAGGAAAAGCTAACAGAATTAAGCACCACCAAATCAGCTTTACAACAAATGCTACAGGAACTTCTCTAGGAAGGAAACAAAAGAGAAGAAAAAGACCCACAAAAACAAACTCAAATCAATTAAGAAAATGGTAATAGGAACATATATATTAATAATCACCTTGAATGTAAATGGATTAAATGCTCCAACCAAAAGACACAGACTGGCTGAATGGTTACAAAATGACATGATACTATACATAGAAAATCCTAAAGATGCTACCAGAAAACTACTAGAACTAATCAATGAATTTGGTAAGGTTGCAGGATACAAAATTAATGCACAGAAATCTCTTGCATTTCTATATGCTAACAACAAAAGATCCGAAAGAGAAATTAAGGAAACAATCCCATTTATCATCACAACAAAAATAATAAAATACAATAGACTTTAAATTAAAGACTATTACAATAGACAAGGAAGGACACTATATAATGATCATGGGATCAATCCAAGAAGAAAATATAATGATTGTAAATATCTATGCACCCAACATAGGAGCACCTCAATACATAAGGCAAATGCTAATAGCCATAAAAGGAAAAATGGACAGTAACACAACGGTGAGGGACTTTAACATCCTACTTACACCAATGGACAGATCATTCCAACAGAAAATAAATAAGGAAACACAAGCTTTAAATAACACATTAGACCAGATGGATTTAATTCATATTTATAGGACTTTCCTTTCAAAAACAACAGAATACACTTTCTTCTCCAGTGCACGTGGAACATTCTCCAGGATAGGTTATATCTTGGGTCACAAATCAAGCCTCAGTAAATTTAAAAAATTGAAATCATATCAAGCATCTTTTCTGACCACAAAACTATGAGGCTAGATATCAATTACAGGAAAAAGAAACTGTCAAAAATGCAACTACATGGAGGCTAAACAATACGCTACCTGACAACCAATAGATCATTGAAGAAATCAAAGAGGAAATCAAGGAATAACTAGAAACAAATGACAATGGAAACACAATGACCCAAAACCTATGGAATGAAGCCAAAGCTGTTCTAAGAGGGAAGATCATAGCAATTGAAGCTCACATCAAGAAACAAGAAAAATATCAAATAAAAGAGCTAACTTTACACCTAAAGCAAGTAGAAAAAGAAGAACAAAGAGAACCCAAAGTTAGTAGAAGGAAAGAAACCATAAAAATCACAGCAAAAGTAAATGAAAAGAAATGAAGAAAAAATAGCAAAGATCAATAAAAGTAGAAGTTGGTTCTTTGAAAAGATAAACAAAATTGACAAACATTTAGCCAGACTCATCAAGAAAAAAAGAGATAGGACTCAAATCAATACAATTAGAAATGAAAAAGGAGGACTTAACTGACACCACAGAAGTACAGAGGATGATAAGAGACTACGACAAATTCTTGGAAAGGTACAACTTTCCAAGGCTCAACCAGGAAGAAATAGAAAATATGAACAGACCAATCACAAGTAATGATATTGAAACTCTAATTTAAAATCTTCCAACAAACAAAAGTTCAGGACCAGATGGCTTCACAGGTGAATTCTACCAAACAATTAGAGAAGGGGTAACACCTATCCTCCTCAAACTCTTCCAAAATTTATCAGAGCAAGAAACACTCCCAAACTTGTTCCATGGGTGCACCATCACCCTGATATCAAAATTAGAGACCAATATCACTGTTGAACATAGATGCAAAAATTCTCAAGAAAATACTAGCAAACAGAATACAACAACACATTAAAAACATCTTACAGGATGACCAAGTGGGATTTACCCCAGGGATGCAAGTATTCTTCAATATATGCAAATCAATCAATGTGATACCATATTAACAAATTAAAGAATAAAAACCATATGATCATCTCAATAGATGCAGAAAAGCTTTTGACAAAATTCAGCACCCATGTATGATAAAATCTCTCCAGAAAGTGGGCATAGAGGGAATCTACCTCAACATAATAAAGGTCATATATGTCAAACATATAGCAAACCTCATTCTCAATGGTGAAAATTGAAAGCATTTCCTCTAAGATCAGGAACAAGAAAAGAATGTCCACTCTCACCACTATTATTCAACATGGTATTGGAAGTTCTAGCCACGGCAATCAGAGAAGAAAAAGAAATAAAAATAATCCAAATGGGAAAAGAAGAAGTAAAATTGTCACTGTTTGCAGATGACATGATACTATACATAGAAAATCCTAAAGATGCTACCAGAAAACTACTAGAACTAATCAATGAATTTGGTAAGGTTGCAGGATACAAAATTAATGCACAGAAATCTCTTGCATTTCTATATGCTAACAACAAAAGATCCGAAAGAGAAATTAAGGAAACAATCCCATTTATCATCACAACAAAAATAATAAAATACCTAGGAATAAACCTACCTAAGGAGGCAAAAGACCTGAACTCAGAAAACTCTAAAACACTGATGAAGGAAATCAAAGCTGACACAAACAGATGGAGAGATAGACCATGCTCCTGGATTGGAAGAATCAATATTGTCAAAATGAGTATACCACCCAAGTTAATCTACAGGTTCAATGCAATCCCTATCAAATTACCAATGGCATTTTTCACAGAACTAGGCCAAAAACTTTTATAATTTCTAGGGAAACTTGAGAAAGAAAACGATCTGGAGGCATTAGGCTACCTGAATTCAGGCTATACTACAAAGCTACAGTAATCAAGACAGTATGGTACTGGCATAAAACATAAATATAGATCACTGGTACAGGATAGAAAGCCCAGAGGTAAACCCACACACCTCTAGTCACCTAATCTATGACAAAGGAGGCAAGAAGATACAATGAAGGAAAGACAGCATCTTCAATAAGTGGTGCTGGGAAAGCTGGACAACTACATGTTAAAGAATGAAATTAGAACACTACCTAACACCATACACAAAAATAAACTCATAATTGATTAAAGACCTAAATATAAGACCGAACACTATAAAACTCTTAGATGAAAACATAGGAAAAACACTCTTTGACATAAATCACAGCAAGTTCTTTTATGACCCACTTCCTAATGTAATGAAAATAAAAACAGAAATAAACAAATGGGACTTAATGAAACTTAAAAGCTTTTACAAAGAAAAGGAAACCATAAACAAGATGAAAAGACCACACACAGAATGGGAGAAAATATTTTCAAATGAAGCAGAAAGTACCACACCTTGTGAAGCAATTATACTCCAATAAAAATAATAAAATGAATAAATAAAAAGAGAAAATAAAATTATAGCTAAAATAATTCTAAAAACTTACCATTGATAAAATACATATTAATTCTTTTCTATGTGAAAATTAGAAAATAAGTTATTTTTGCTTTCTCAACTTTTTAATACATTTTCTCTTAATGTATCTGTTTTATTAATTAATTATATAATCATATTAATACACATTAATATACATTTACAAAATCAAATACATTACATTGAAAAATCATTTTTAAGTATTATTTTCATTATTAGTATTTCCTTTGAAATGATATTTTCAAAATAGATTAAGACTTAATTTGCCTACCTATGGATTCAATATTCATTATCAAAGCTTTCATATAACCATCTCTTATTTCTTACATTTTTGTTTCGATTTATCCATTTTTTAGTACTTATTTTTTTCAGAAAGGATACATAATTACCATACCTTTCGATTCTTTGAATGTCTCAGTATTATTTGGCTTAACTACATACATACGAACTTTAAAGGTAGTAAAATTATAGCATTATATTTCTCTCTCAAAGCTGTGTAGCCATTTCCCCAGTAGTTTTGGCTAGTCAGTCTTTAATGGAAGAACACTAGTTCATGCCTTGTCTTTTCTATAGAAATGGTCTGTTAATATTTTTCTCTTGTCAGGTTGCTTGTCAGGTTTTAAGTTTAACATTATGAAATAGATACAGATGCAAATATGTAGATATATATCCATTTTGCATTATAAGTAGGTTTTAAACATGGTGTGTTCTTCTAATCACCTTAATGTGCCTATTTCCCTCCCTGGGAACTAATCTGTGTATCTGGCACTTTACCAAATTCTAAGAGTCATGTTTTACTGCACTGCAAGAGAAAAATCTTTAAATTTAAATAACTAAATATTTCTAAACAATGTAATTTTATTTGATATTTAGTAACTTTTTAAAACAATAAGATAGACTAAGATAAATGGTTTTAAAGATTATGTTTTTTAAATGTCTTCTTATAGGTATGGTGGCCTTTTATACAACTGCCATATGTAGTCCCCATAAAACAATAGTGCTTAAGAAATTCTTATAATTTGTATTTATAGTTACATCTGAGCATATAAAGTCTGACTCCTTTCTTATGTTTTTAACTAAAAATTTGTATTATTTTCATCCTTACAAGCAATTTAATGGAATATTTATAATATGTGTTAGAAATGAGGCAGTGTTTAGCATTACTTTTATTAGATTTATGGTACTTGATGATCTAATGAACTAAATCTGTGAAGAGAGAGCTAACAGTAATAATGAAGACACTGAATCTGAAACTGCACTCCTCCTCGGATGGTACTCAAGCCAGTCACACCTCAGATCGGGACTTGAATCCACAATCCCTGACTTAGGAGGGGACTCGAACCCTGCTATCTTTTCATTAAAACCACTTATCTGGTGTCAGGACTTACTGAAGCTCAGATTCTTTCCTTTCAGCACAGAAAGAATTCAGCTTAAGGCAAAGTGATTGATAGGCAAAAAGTGAGTTTATTATCATAGGATGCTTGTGAGAGATACAACCTGGCAGGCAAAGGAGCATAGCCCCAAGAACAAAGGGGGCTACATTTTTATAATGAAAGAAAAAGTGGGGAGGGGAGAATACCATCTTCTTCCTCATTTTGGGGTAGAAGTCATTATCATTATCATTATCATTATGTCCTCTTTTGACCCTATATGGTCTAACCTGGACTGTCACTGCACTATTCAAATCACATATATATATTAGCAAAATGATGGTGACATATACTAAAATATGGTGTTTCATCTCAGGTTTCAGTATAATGTCCCCTTTCCCTTAGTTTTTTTCCCCTTTCACCTGTGTTCCTGTCTTGGCTACATGCAGAAATTCTCCTCTTCAAGGACCATTAATTCTCTGACTTCATGTAACAAGATTCAGACCCCATATCTATTATCTTGTGTTTTAACTATCAGGACTTGTGGCTTGAGTGTGCCTGGCACTTGAATGTATCTAGTCTGCCTTCAATGTAGAGTAGATTGTTGCTAGATTACTGGATTATTTTCTTGAATGACCATTAGTTTACAACAGTCTCCCAACTCCCGTAAAATTCCCTTTCTGTCTTTAATTCCCTAGTGGGATGTTTAACTGTTTAATTATCCCACTCTATCTTTATCAAACCCATGCTAGAATTGCTAGCTATTTTATTTGAATACAGAATGGGAAAATATTTACCTCAACTGGAAATTTTAGAGATTACATCACTATGAATATGGCATACCTATTTTCTTTTACAAAATTCTGACTTAAAAATTATTTTATTGTTTTAGATCATGTATTTAAAATAATAACTTTTGTATATACTTTAATTATTGACCAAGAGCATTCCCTGTCTCCTCGATAAATCACTTCAGAACAAAAATCCAGGGCTTTTTCTGATTCAGAGTTTGCATTTAAAGCACAGTGATTGAAATTTTGTTTTAAAAGCCCTTACTTTTATTTTCAGTGCCACTGTCAATCTTTCAACAGTTCACTTGGTCTGTCTTTTCAATAGGTAATAGTGGTGGAAATAATGATTTTTCTTCTATGATAATGATCAAAAGAGAACAAATAATTTTTGTAATGACGGTCTGCACTTAGTAAAGAAATGTTCTATAAAAGATTTATTATCATTATTCTATAATTTTCTTTGTGTAAGGCAGTGTAATCATGAGACCTTACTTTTTTTTCTGGTACATTATGAGGACTGCTGAATGACATTAAATACGTTTCTTAAACTCCCTATTTGTCAGACTGTGATGGGATCAAGGTATGCTTCAAGATAAAATAATTTTTTTTGAGAATTACATGTTTTTATAATGACTCTTTTCCCTTGTTCTCATTTCATTAATTTTTTCTGGTAATTGATGAGCCTCCACGTTGTGATCGCAAACTTTTCCCATACCACAAATTATTGAATTGATTGTTGTTAATAATTTCTATGTCCTATCAAGGATTTACTTGAATTAAATATTCTAAATTATGTTTTTTCTCTTTTCTTGATTGTAACTGTGAATGGCTTTACATTTCTAATGCTATTGCCTTCTTATGAACTTCTGATTCATTAAATATTTTTCTATGATTAATGTACTTGCAAATAAAAGCTTATATTTATAGGTAAATGACATGAGTTTGAGTAGAATGTAGAGGTCACAATTCAAATGTTTAGTTCATACAGATATTTGCCCTAAATAATAATGAAATGTCTTTATATAATGTTTCCTTCTTTTCTTTCTTTTTGATCAGTATTTTTGGCTCTAAAAGATATCTTTTGGCAAAATCTTATTTGAATTGATACAAAGTTGAAGGATACACACACACATACACACACACAAACATATATATATTTATATAAACTCTACTTATGGATAGGAAAAAGAGTAGGATGAAGTAAGTTAAATCTAACATCATTAAAATACTCTAATCCCTTCTAATGATAAGAAAACATCATTAAAATACTCTAATCCCTTCTAATGATAAGAACATTAAATATAAAATATTCCATTTCAAAAATACTTTCAGAGATGGTATAAATGGTGAGAGAATGTACATATTACACACATTATAGTTTCCCACTTTATTAAATTGATTATATTATCATAAACAGTATAATATTAAGTTAAAGTGTAAAATGCAAATTAATTGCAGATATAAATTGATTCCAAATTTGGGTTGTAAATAATTTTATATCTAAATTTCAGTTCTTTGATGTGCTTTTGTATTATTTCAGGAAAATAATAAATTAAAATATATAGATGTACAAATTTAAATCCTTATCTAATATATCTCAATCTAATAAATTCTAAAATCCCTCAACCTCCTTCCATTCCTCCTTCCTTTGTCCCTCCTTTCCTTATTTCTTTATTGGTAATTTTGGCTATAAAAGTAAATTGTTGGCAAAATGTTGTCAAAACTGATATGTGAATGAAGGATGAAGGATATACTATATATATATGTATATATATATGTTGATTATCCAACTTGGAATGAATATTTGTGTTATTTTTGCAAAATTATTAATGGGATTAACTGCAGGATGTTGTTCCTTAACATTTTTCATAGTGTACAATATATGTACTGCTTACTATTTTATACAGTGAATTTAGCTTTTAAATGTCTATCTCCATTCAAGAAAGATCTTAAGTTATTATTAAATTATACTTTAATAATTGTGATAAAGGAAATTACATGGTGTTAAGAAATTATGCTAATATAATGAGCTTTAGGAATTCACAGACAATTTAGCTGAGGCCTGAAAGATGAATGGATTTAGATAAGCAAGTCTCTTGAGAGGAGTACGGGACGGTTGTGTAAGAGATTAATTCTAGGAGTGAGAATAGCATGTGTAATGGCCCTGTAGCAAAAGGCAACATAGTAAGTTCAAGGGTTACAAGAAATAAATATGACAATAGTGATGATCATGAAGGTGAGCAAGGAGTGATTCAAGGCTCCTAAAATAGTATAGTACATTTACAATGTTGTGTTACTTTCTACTGTACAGCAAAGTGAATCAGTTATACATATACATGTATCTACTCTTTTTAGGATTATTTCCCCATATAGGTCATTACAGAGTATTGAATAGAGTTCCCTGTGCTATCAGTAGGTCCTTTATAGTTATCTATTTTATATACAGTAGTGTGTATATGTCAATCCCAATCTCCCAATTTATCCCTCTTCCCTTTCCCCCCAGTAACCATAAGATTGTTTTCTACATGTGACTCTATTTCTGTTTTGTAAATAAGATCATTTGTACCATTTTTTTAGATTCCACATATAAATGATGTAATATGATATTTGTCCTTCTCTGTCTGATTTACTTCACTCAGTATAATAATCTCTAGGTCCATCCATGTTACCGCAAATGACATTATTTCATTCTTTTTTATGGCTGAGTAATATTCCATTGTATATATGTACATCTTCTTTACCCATTCCTCTGTCAATGAACATTTAGGTTGCTTCCACGTCCTGGCTGTTGTAAATAGTACTGCAGTGAACATTGGAGTGCATATATCTTTTCAAATTATGGTTTTCTCCAGGTATATGCCCAGGAGTGTAAATGCTGGATTGTATGGTAGTTCTATTTTTGGTTTTTTAAGGAAGCTCCATACTGTTCTCCAGAGTGACGGTACCAATTTTCATCCCCACCAACAGTGTAGGAGGGTTCCCTTTTTTCCACACCCACTCCAGAATTTATCTTTTGTAGATTCTTTAGTAATGGCAACTTTGACTGTTGTGAGGTTATACCTCAATGCAGTTTGATTTACATTTCTCTAATGATTAGTGATGTTGAGCATCTTTACATGTGATTTTTGGCCATCTGTATGTCTTCTTTGGAGAAATGTCTATTTAGATCTTCCCCCTTTTTTTTTTTTTTTTTTTTGCCCATTTTTTTGATTGGATTGTATTTTCTTTGCTGTTGTTGAGCTGCATGAGCTGTTTGTATATTTTGGAGTTTAATCCCTCGTCAGTCATTTCATTTGCAAATATTTTCTCCCATTCTATGAGTTGTCTTTTCATTTGTTTAGGGTTTCCTTTGCTCTGCAAAAGCATTTAAGTTTAATTAGGTTCCTTTTCCTTAGTTTTCTTTTTATTTATTTATTTATTTTTCTCTAGGAGGTGGATCAAAAAAGATCTTGCTGCAGTTTATCTCAGAGAGTTCTCTGCCTATGTTTTACTCTAATAAATTTATAGTATCTGGTCTTACATTTAGGTTGTTAACCAATTTTGAGTTTAATTTTGTGTATGGTGCTGGAGTGCTCTAATTTTATCCATTTCCATGTAGCTGTCCAGTATTCCCAGCACCACTTATTGAAGAGACTTTCTTGTCTCTATTGTATATTCTTGCCTCCTTTGTCATAGATTAGGTGACCATAGGTGTGTGAGTTTATGTCTGGGTTTTCTTTACTGTTCCATTGATCTATATTTCTGTTTTTGTGCCAGTACCAAAATGTTTTGATTACTTTAGCTTTGTAGTATAGTTTGACGTCAGGAAGCCTGATTACTCCAGCTCCATTCTTGCTTTTCAGTATTGGTCTGGATATTCAGGGTCCTCTGTGTTTC
Organism: Physeter macrocephalus; assembly: GCF_002837175.3. Classification (NCBI taxonomy): domain Eukaryota; kingdom Metazoa; phylum Chordata; class Mammalia; order Artiodactyla; family Physeteridae; genus Physeter; species Physeter macrocephalus. The sequence goes on along the minus strand of NC_041225.1, from coordinate 2,785,626 downwards.
CACAAAAATTGTAAAGTTTTTTGTTCTAATTATGTGAAAAATGCCTTTGGTAATTTGATAGGGATTACATTGAATCTGTAGATTGCTTTGGGCAGTATAGTCATTTTGATAATATTGATTCTTCCAAACCAAAAACATGGTATATCTCTCCATCTGTTTCTGTCATCTTTTATTTCTTTCATCAGTACCTTATAGTTTTCTGAGTACAGGACTTTTACCTCCTTAGGTAGGTTTATTCCTAGGTATTTTATTCTATTGGGTGTGAAGGTAAATAGAATTTTTTCCTTAATTTCTCTTTCCAATCTTTTCTTTAGTGTATAGGAATGCAAGAGTTTTCTGTGTATTAATTTTGTATCCTGCAACTTTACCAAATTCATTGATGAACTCTTCTGGTTTTCTGGTAACATCTTTAGGATTTTCTATGTATAGTATTATGTTATCTGCAAAGAGTGACTGTTTTACTTCTTCCTTTCCAATTTGGATTCCTTTTGTTTCTCTTTCTTCTCTGATTGCCATGGATAAGACTTCCAAAACTAAGTTGAATAAAAGTGGCAAGAGTGGACATCCTGACCTCAGAGGAAATGCTTTCAGTTTTCACCCTTGAGAATGATGTTTGCTTTAGGTTTGTCTGATATGACCCTTAGTATGTTGAGGTATGTTTCCTCTATACCCATTTTCTTGAGAGTTTTTTTTCATATATGGGTGTTGAATTTTGTCAAAATGTTTTTCTGCATCTATTGAGATGATCATATGGTTTTTATTCTTCAATTTGTTAATGGGCTGTATCACATTGATTGATTTGCATATATTGAAGAATCCTTCCATCCCTGGGATAAATTCCACTTGATCATGGTGTGTGATCCTTTTAATGTGTTGTTGGATTGGGTTACCTATTATTTTGTTGTGGATTTTTGAGACTATGCTCATCAATGATATTGGCCTGTAATTTCCTTTTTTAATGGTATCTTTGTCTGGTTTTTCTATCAGGGTGATGGATGCCTTGTAGAATGAGCATCAGAGTGTTCCTTCCTCTGCAATTTTTTGGAATATTTTGAGAAGGAAGGTGTTAGCTCTTCTCTAAATATTTGATAGGATTCACCTGTGAAGCCATCTGGTCCTGGACATTTGTTTGTTGGAAGTTTTTAATCACAGTTTCAATTTCAGTAATTGTTATTGGTCTATTCATATTTTCTATTTCTTCCTGATTCAGTCTTGGAAGGTTGTACCATTCTATGAATTTGTCCATTTCTTCCAGGTTGTCCATTTTATTGGCATATAACTGTTTGTAGTAGTCTCTTATGATCCTTTGTATTTCTGTGGTGTCCTTTGTAACTTATTTTTCTGTTCTAACTGTATTGATTTGAGGACACTCCCAAGTTTTCTTAATGAGACTGGCTAAAGGTTTCTTCAATTTTATTTATCTTTTCAAAGAAACAGCTTTTAGTTTTATTGAGTTTTCTATTTTTACTTCATCTCTCTTTCATTTACTTTGGCTTTGATATTTATGATTTCTATCCTTCTACTAAATTTGGGTTTTGTTTGTTTTTCTTTCTCTAGTTGCTTTAGGTGTAAGGTTAGGTTGTTTATTAGATTTTTCTTGTTTCCTAAGGCAGGATTGTATTGCTATAAACTTCCCTCTTAGAACTGCTTTTGCTGCATCTCATAGGTTTTGGATCTTTGTGTTTTCATTGCCATTTCTGTTTAGGTATATTTTGATTTCCTCTTTGATTTCTTCAGTGATCCATTGGTTGTCCAGTAACATTATTTAGCCTTCATGTGTTTGTGTTTTTTGCAGTTTTTTTCCTGTAATTTTTTTCTAATCTCATAATGTTGTGCTCAGAAAAGATGCTTGATATAATTTCAATTTCCTTAAATTTATTGAGGCTTGATTTGGGGCCAATATGTGATCTCTCCTGCAGAATGTTCCATGTGAACTTGAGAAGAAAGTTTATTCCACTGCCTTTGGATGGAATGTTGTATGAATATCAGTTAAGTACATCTGATCTAATGTGTCATTTAGTGTCTGTGTTTCCTTATTAATTTTTTGTCTGGATGGTCTGTCATTTGGTATAAGGGAGGGGGTTAATGTCCCCCCAATATTATTCTGTTACTGTTGATTTCCCCCTTTTTGGCTGTTAGCATTTGCCTTATATATTGTGGTACTCCTGTATTGGTTGCATATATATTTACAATAGTTATATCCTCTTCTTGGATTGATCCCTTGATTAGTATGTTGTGTCCTTACTTGTGTCTTGTAAGTGTCTTTATTTTAAAGTCTATTTTTTTTAATCATATGAGTATTGCTACTCCACCTTTTTTATTTCCCATTTGTATGAAATGACTTTTTCCATCCCCTAAAATTAAGTCTGTATGTGTCCCTAGATCTGGATGGGTCTCTTGTAGACAGTATATATACAGGTCTTTTTCTTTTTTTTTTTTTTTTTTTGTATCCATTCAGCCAGTTTATGTCTTTTGGCTGGAGCATTTAATCCATTTACATTTAAAGTAATTACTGTTATGCATGTTCCTACTGACATTTTCTTAATTGTTTAGGATTTGTTTTTTTTTAGGTCTTTTTTCTTCCCTTCCTCTTCTGTTCTCTTTTCTTGGGGTTTGATGACTATCTTTGGTATTGTGTTTGGGTTGCTTTTTCTTTTTTGTATGTGTATCTATTGTAGTTTTTGGTTTGCTGCTCCAATTAGGTTTTGATGTGGCAATCTATATATGTACAAGGTTGTTTTAAGTTACTGGTCTTTTCCCACCTAGAGAAGTTCCTTTAGCTTTTGTTGTAGAGCTGGTTTGGTAGTGTGGAATTCTTAGCTTTTATTTGTCTGTAAAGCTTTTGATTTCTCTGTCGTATCTGAATGAGAGCTTTGCCAGTTAGAGAATTCTTGGTTGTAGGTTTTCCGTTTCTCACTTTAAATATATTGTGCCACTCCTTTATGGTCTGCGGACTTTCTGCCAAAGAATCAGTTGATAATCTTATGGGGATTCACTTGTATATTTTTTGTTGTTTTTATCTTATTGCTTTTATTGGTTTGGCCAAAAAGTTCATTTGGGTTTTTCTGTAAGATGTTATGGAAAAATCTGAACGAAATTTTTGGCCAACCCAATAATAATTTATTTTCCTGTAATTTTTTCAGTTTGATTAACATGTGTCTTGGCATGTTCCTCCTAGGGTTCATCCTGTATGAGACTCTCAGTGCTTTGTGGACTTGAGTGAGTGTTTCCTTTCTGATGTTAGTGAAGTTTATAGCTGTAATATCTTCACATATTTTCTCAGTCCCTTCTTTTTCTCCTCTTCTTCTGGGACCCCTATATTGCGAATATTGGTGCCTTTAATGTCCAAATATCTCTGAGGCTGTCCTAATATTTTCATTCTTTTTCTTTATTCTGTTCTGTGACAGTGATTTCCACCAATTTGTCTTCCAGATCCCTTATTTGTTCTTCTGCCTCATTTATTCTGCTATTGATTCCTTCTTGTGTATTTTTCATTTCAGTTATTGTATTGTTCATCTCTGTTTGTTCTTTAAATCTTCTAGCTCCCTGTAAAACGTTTCTAGTATCCTCTCAATCTGTGCCTCCATTCTTTTCCTGTGATTTTGGATCATCTTTACTGTCATTACTCTGAATTCTTTTTCAGGTAGATTGCCTATCTCCTCTTCATTTAGTTGTTCTTGTGGGTTTTTAACCTTGTTCCTTCATTTGCAATGTATTTCTCTGTTGTCTCATTTTGTCTACCTTTCAGTTTGTGGTCTCCTTTCCATAGGCTACAGGACTGCAGTTCCTTTTGCTTCTAGTGTCTGTCCCCTGGTGGGCGAAGTTGGCCCAGGGGCTTGTTTACTGGTGGGAGGGACTGGTGCCTGACTTCTGGTGGGTGAATATGTGTCTTGTCCCTCTGGTGGGTAGGGCTGTGTCAAGCAGTGTGGTTTGAGGTAACTGTGAGCTCAGTACAACTTTAACCAGCCTATCCAGTGATGGGTGGGGCTATGTTCCTGTTTTACTCGTCATTTGGCCTGAGGTGTTCCAGCTCTAGAGCTTGTAGGCTGTTGGGTGGGGCTGGCTTTTGGTGCCAAACTGGGGTCCTCCAGGAGAGCTCATGCCATTTAATATTCTCTTGGGTCTCCACCATCAGTGCCCTTGTCCCCATAGTGAGCTACAGCCATCCCCCACCTCCCCAGGAGCACCTCCCAGACCCTTAGTTAGGTCTAGCCCTTGTTTCTATGGAGGTATTGTTTTGTGCTGTATCAGCACATGTGAGGACTTGTGTGCACCCTCCAAGAGTGGAGTCTCTGTTTCTCCTAGCCATGTGGAAATCCTGCACTCAGGCCTCACTGGCTTTCAAAGTCACATGCTCTGGGGGTTTTTCATCCAGGTGCCTGACCCTCAGACTCTTTTGGAGGGCTATTTTTATGTGGGAATGTCCCTGTATAGTCTTTGTGTTTTTAATATTTTTTGGTTTGAAGGCTGTTCTTAGTATGGATGTCTGCCACCTCTTTCCTCAGTGTACGCTGTCTGTTATCTCCCTGATAAGAGGTGTGACTGATGTGACGTGAGCCTGCACTGGATATTAAACAGGACATCCCTTTTGCTCTGTGGTTGTTACTGTTCTATCATGGGCAGGGTCTGTCCCCTAGTTGTTGACGTAGAGACCCTAAATCTGTTTCTGAGCTGTGTGAGGTGTGAGGTAGATGGTATTGGAGTATTCCTAGTGGGAGAGAAGCTACTGAGTTTTCCTCCTCTAGAGCTGTTCATCTGTGAGAGTACTCTGTTGGGTCACTTTTCATCCATTGTGCTGGCTCACAATTTACACTGCTGTTGGAATTGCTCTCAGTCCCACCCTAACGGTGGGCATGCCAGCAATTGGCCTTGGTGTCTCTTACGCATTATTTTCAACAGGCCACCAGCACAGATCCACTGAAATCAGGTCCCAGGACTGCAGTAATCATGCACCTGGACCTGCTGTAGGAGCTATGGAGGCAGATCTGATTCTGGCCTGGTCCAATCCCCTCATGTACATGCTCACAAAGCCCACAGCTGCTAAAGCTGCACCTGTCTCAGTTGTGGGAGTGCTCTTCCATTCGGATGTTCACAGGCGCTGAGTTTACAAAGCTGGCAGTGGAGGGCATAAATCCACAGTTCCTGAACCTGCGAGGAGAGATTTCAGCTCTTCTTCCTTAGTTGCATGGACCTGCGGCTCAGCTGTGGTTTCAGCCCCACCTCTGCAAGTCTTCCTCCCACCAGTGCCTGCTCCTAAGGCTGCCCCAGAGCACACTTGCCCATCCAGGTGGGTTGGGGTGAAGGTGGTGATGGCAAGGAGCATGATCCTGCTGGTGCCAGCAGAGCTTATAAGGTTTTTAAAAAAGTTAAACCCTGAAAGTAAAAAGAGAAGAAACAATGATATAAAGTGAAAATTAGGAACATACTGTATCATGTCCTCAAGGAAAAAACTATTTTTTCAAGAAAGGAACCATGAGAACTATGTTTCTGTAAATCAAAAATCTCATGAATTGAAAAATATATTTTGCACTTATGAAATGAAAGTCATTGGCAGAAAAGATACTTCAAATAATTAACAATTATATAACATTGACAATGACTGACCAGGTGCTTTGTTGCAAAGCTAAAGAAGGGCCCTGGGGACCCCTTTTATGGCAGGAATGTTTTAGTTGCAAGTTGTTGGAGAGCTTGACAAAAGGATACCAAAGGTGAAGCTGTTGCTGATGAGTAAGTGATGTAGAAGACTGGATGGGGATGGATGGGGACATGTCTCAGAGCAGAAGTACTTTGTTATTTTAACAACTGCTATGGACATAGTAGTATTTTATTCCTAAATACAAGTCTTGGTGATTGTTGACTTTAGAAACACCTTATTCAAAAAATTGATGCTCCAGAGGTCATGGTGGGCCAAAAAGTGAGTGAAAATAAGAAAATAAAGTTATAATATTGATAAAGTCTTTTTATGTAGCATGGCTAAAAGAGACAGGTGTGTAACTTCATGGAGATAATCACTGGAATAAAGTTGTTTTGTTTGAATAAGAATGTTCTAAAACCAGTGTAACTGGCCATGTTGAAACGTAGAGGAAAAACAAGCAAAAGATTACATAATCCATATCTTAAGAAATGATTACTCTTCGATAGAAATAGGATGGTTCTTTTATTTTAAGAGGTGATAAGGAGAAAAAGTGGAGGATAGATTTGAAAGAAAAAAAAAATGACCATTGTGAAGAGTAACTGTAAGTTGGCCAGGGAATCCACTGGACTGCCAGGTTTAGGAATTTTGACCATGAATTTGAAGCTGAACCAGTCCATTATGCTTATGAATTTCTGTAGAAACTTGCATCTCTGCATTGCAAATTTTTTAAACTTTATAATTTCCTAATGCCTCAACATTCCCACAAACATTTTGAGCACGGTGCTTAGGCAAATAAGTGTACAGTGAGATAAGGCTGATTCCTGCCACAGGTTCCCCTTCTTGCCTTCCCCTGACTATGACAATGGATATAATTTAAAATAAATTACATAAAATACTAGTGTTCTATATCCATGAGATGAAATGTTCAAAATAAATAGAGTATATGGAAATTTAAGAACAAGTATTAAGATTTAAAAATTAAAATTTTATTAAAAATAAAAAAATAATAATTTTCAAGTTTCTCCAAAGCTAGATATTATTTTTAATATTAAAAATGATACAAGGGATGACAAGCAGTTACAACTGGAGCAAGAAAGGAAGCTACTCTTGAGAATCTACTATTATGAGGGGAGAACAAAAATTTTAGCAGTAGAAAATGTATGAGAAATTCTGAGATCTACAACCTCCATATTTCACTTTCTTAATTCTGATGCCACCCCATCATCATTTTTGGATTAGTATTTGTACCTTTTATTTACACTATTCTTATTGTACCCCAACTGGGCTTGATAACCTGTCACAGGGCTGCATTCTATATGACAGATTTAGAATTCCCATGGGGTTTTGTTATTACCAATTTCTACCTTAAGAATGAAAGAGGAAGGAACTAGGGGAACCTAAAATTAAAGTTTAGCCAAAGCACGGAGATATAACAGATATCACATATGAAAAAAGGGTGCTAGATCATATGCAGACTTCAAAAAAGTTTTGGTTGTTTTGGTTGTTTTGTTTTGTAATGTGTTATATGACTATAGAATCCACTAGCAACACTGAGGATATAATAGGGTCAGGTTGTTGGAAGATAAGTGTGATTGAAGGGAATTTCTTTGCAGAGAGTTGTTATTGTACTGTGGATTCCACTGTTACCAAGAGGAACGTATATCTATGTGGGATGGGATTCCAGTTTCCCACCAGCTGAAGTACCCACTGAGGGTACTTCAAGTGGAAAATCCAGTGATAGTAAAATGAGTTTACTGAAAGTGAAAGAAGTGGTAATATTTTATGTTATTCCTCTCTGGGAAGACTGGAATAACATCTCATCTAGAGGATGAGAATTGAGCAATCTGTTTGGCAATGAGGAAGAGGAACAACTGGCTACTATGTTACAATTAAGTTGCACTCCTAGCAACAAAGTGTGTGGTTACATTGAATTGTGAACAAAAGGACTGGAGAGAGGGACAAATAGGCCTTACTAGAGGAGAATCTAGATGTGTACTGATAGGCAGAGTATGGAGTGAGCCACCAATACAATGAAGTACGTTAACTCAGGTGAAGGGAATTATGGAAGGGTAACTGTAGGAGGGTAGCAATGTTTCCAAAGAATCCAAGAAAACATTCTATTAACAATCTTCTATTTTTAAAAAGTTTTTATTGGAGTATAGTTGATTTACAATGTTGTGTTAGTTTCAGGTGTACAGCAAAGTGATTCAGTTATGCATATACGTATATCCATTCATTTTAAGATTCTTTTCCATACAGGTCATTACAGAGTACTGAGTAGAGTTCTCTGTCCTATACAGTAGGTCCTTATTAGCTATCTATTTTATATTTAGTAGTGTGTATATGTCAATCCAATTCTCCCAAATTATCCCTCCTCCCTTACACCCTGGTAAGCATAAGTTTGTTTTCTACATCTGTAACTCTATTTCTGTTTTGTAGATAAGTTCATTTGTACCCATTTTTTAGATTCCAAATATAAGCTATATCATGTGATATTTGTCTTTCTCTGTCTGACTTACTTAACTCAGTATGAAAATCTCAAAGTCCATCCATTTTGTTTCAAATGGAATTATTTTGTTCTTTTTTATGCCATTTTTGTTCCATTGTATATATATACCACATCTTCTTTATCCATTCCTCCACTGATGGATATTTATGTTGCTTCCATGTCCTGGCTATTGTAAATAGTGCTGCAATGAACATTTGGGTGCATTTATCTTTTTGAACTATGGTTTCCTCTGGATGTATGTCCAGGAGTGGGATTGCTGGATCATATAGAATACCAAAACTAATTAAGCATATAAAAAATAAATAAAAATGAATAAATAAAAATTAAAAATGAAACTAAAAAAGACTTAGGTATCTGGTATACCTATACCATGGGATAATACTACTTAACAATACAAAGGATCAAAATATTGATACATGCAAAAACTTGGATCAATCTGCAGGGAATCATACTGAATAAAAAATGCCAGCATCAAAAGTTTCATAGTGAATGTATTCTATTTATACAATATTCTTGAAATGACAAAACTTTTTAAATTTAGAAATTTTAGAACAGATTAGAGGTTGCCAGGGGTTAAGAATGGGGAGTGATGTGGGAGAGAAGTATTTGTTATAACAGGCAACACAAAGTATCCTCATGATGTTGGAACTGTTCAGCATCTGGACTGTGGTGGGAGATAAGCAAATTTACACAGATGATAACATTGTATAGATCTTAATATAATTAATGCAAATTTTCTTATATTAATATGATATACTTATGCATCTTATACAACTTAATACAATAGAACTTAGTACATACATGCACACACACACAAATGAGTAAAGTAAAACTGGGAAAAGCTGGTTACTGTAGGTGGATTGCACAAATGTCAATGTCCTGGTTGTGATATTGTATTCTATTTTGTAAGATGCTATCATTGGGGGAAACAGGGTAAAGAATATATGGAGTCTCTGTATTATTTCTTACAACTGCCTGTGAATCTACAATTATCTCAATAAAAATTTCAATTAAAATAAAGAGAGAAGGCAACAAAAAAATTTCACCATATGTCATCAATAAATCTTTGAAACAAAAACAACAATAAGAAAAATCTTCTTCACCCAGAGAATATGAAGAAGCCAAGTTACAAGAGCATGAATGAAAGAAATGCACTGATTTACATCTCTCTCCTTTCCTCATTTCAGCCTGAAAATGGGCAGATAGAGTCTTGCCATTTGGGAAAGAGGGAAGCAAAACAGACAAAGCAAATGCCATTAATACCCTCAGCAGTGCCAAAAACATTACTATAAACTGACAAAGGTAAACAGGCTACAATTATCATTAACTATTCACTGCACTCAAGAAACGCTAGAATAACTAAGAGCATCCCAAAATACATTTCTGATTATCTCAATCTCCTCAAGAAGAATAATCCTCCTGGCTTCTACTTTATCATCCAGACTCTTTTCACCTATGGCTCTTTACAGTTTATCATCTGACTCCATCTCTAAACTTTTATGACCCCCCAAATATTCCAACTTGTAATTCATGATCAGAATAACTTACAACATCTTTATCCCCATGTCTGAAAGTTTGCTTTCCTTTTACTACAGTGTTTATTATGGCATTCTCAAGAAAATAATTACTTTTTCACCTATACTCCAAATATGACTAAGATCTAAGACTTAGTCTAGAAGCAGAGCAGTTGCTCTACTCATTCCAGATGGCATCTTCCCTCCCATTCCTAAAAATCATCTACTTTTATGATGCAGTTGTCAACCAGGTCATTCTCTTTTATAAAGGGATGATTATTAGTACCAAATCATTGTCTTTCACTCCTTTACTTCTCTTACCATCCTTTATACACATCATCAGCCTCACCCCTACGTTTCCTGAGTTAATCATTTTCAATGATCTGCCCTTTTCTTTAGCCACACATCCTCTTGACCTAAGCATTTCAAATGTGGGATCACCTCTAAAATCTCATTACCCTTCCTTTAGTAACTCCATTACATTAATATGTCATTCTATTGTAGCTTTGAACCCATCCATCTACCATTTTTTCACAGTCCATTGCCCTTGTTCATTTCCTTTCTTCCTTATCATCATCTTCCTCCACAAAACCCTCTAAAATTCATTTTTTTCTTTTTTAATTAGAAGTTGAGGATGATTTTTATTGAGGTAACATTGTTTAATAAAGTTATATAAGTTTCATGCATACAACATTATATTTCTACCTCTGTATACTCTACAGCATGCTTACCACGAAAAATTTAGTTTCCATCCGTCACCACACAGTTGACCTCCTTACCCATTTTAGCTTCCCACACCAACACACCTTCCCCTCTGGTATCTACTACTCTGTTCTCTGTATCTATATATTTGTTTGGCTTGGTTTGTTCGTTTATTTTGTTTTTTGTTCCTTTGGTGCAGCTACTGTGGAGGACAGTATGAAGATTTCTCAAAAAAATTAAGAATAGAATTACCATATCCAGCTATCCCACTTCTGGGTATTTATTCAAAGAATATGAAAACACTAATTTGAAGAGATATACACATCTCTGTGTTCACTGAGACATTATCTACAATATCCAAGATATGAAAACAACCTACATGCCCATCAAGGATAAATGATAAAGAAGATGCAGTATATATACATATATAGTGGAATACTACTCAGCCATAAAAAAGACGAAATCTTGCTATTTGCAACATTGCAGATGGAGCTCAAGGGTAGTATGCTAAGTCAGATGGAGAAAGACCAATGCTATGTGATTTCATTCAAATATGAAATATAAAATTATTTTTTCTAAACTCATATCCACAACTTTCCTTCCTCTTAAAATGGCATTGTCTGAATCCTATTTAAGGCTAATCCCTTGCATTCCCTCTGTAATTAGCATACTTCTCTACAGTACAATTTATTTTTTTTCTTACTACTTTCTCATTTCAATCAGTTAATAATGACTGTAATATTTATAATCTTAAAGAAAAAATCTTCAACCTAGATTTTTTATCAGTTGACCCCTTGTTATGTCCTATTTCACAGTAAAAATTACTCAGATTGTTAAATGTTTTTGCTATCTCCACTTCTTTATCTCCCACTTTATTTTAAAATCACTTCAGTCTAGATTTTTACCCACTAAGTCTTTGGGATCCTCTTTTCAAAATGACCAATAAACTTTCCAGCTGCCAAATCTAATCACTATTTTCATTTTAGTTGTCTCTGAATAACATTTGAAAAATATGGTCATTCTCTTTATTTGAAACATGTGAAACAATTAGAGATAAAGAAAAAGCAAAAGAACCAGAATAATGGTAAGTTTATTTTAAGATATTTTTAGTTTAGCTTAAAAATGTATGTGTATAAGTACTTATCTCTGTATGATAGGCTTTATTCTAGAGCCCTTCTTACATGTTTCTGAAGGTGTACCCTTGATCCCTTGGAGACCTCAAGTAAATGGTGAGCATATCATCAAGGTTTGCACATTTTCTGTGCCCCTATATCACCCAAGAGCAGTCATACAGCAGAAAATACTGGACTGGTAATGTGGTTTTAGCACTGTGCAACACATGTAATAGTGCCATAAGATGTAAGACAGTCTGTAGAATCAGAACGGAGGATGGCAAAGGAGAGAGGCCTGAGAACAAGCAGGATGCGAAAGGGGTACATTGTAGAAAAATCAACATTAGGCTGTAAGAAATGCTTAAAATATTCAATGTTAACAATTACAGAAAATCAGTAAGTTATAAAAACAGAAACACTCAACACATTTCTTCTGTATCATAACTGAGTTTTCAATAAAAATTAAGTTATATGCTCTGAAAAAGTATGTTAACCACATGCAAATTATTATTTTTACCTTAAGCCGCTATTTGAAATGACCAGATATCATGTTTATTTACAAATGTATGTAGGTATCATTGTGTAAGAATTATGGAGCACATCTAAAAATAACTTCTGCTTCTGTTTCTACCACCAAATTGACCTTAAATTGAGGAGAAAAGCAGATTCCACAGCTTGTTTCTTATTATTTCTATAGTGATAGGACTGTAAAGGCAATCTAATGATAGTAGTTCCAGTGACTCCATTCAGGGAAAGAAGTGAGAACTGCACATTTATATTAGCAAATAAAAATGTGGTTAAGTATAGCTCTTTCCTTTAGTCTGCCTTTCTCTTGTATCTTTGGAAGCTGAATCCACATAGTTCATTAAAATAACAGCTTTTCTAAGAGTTACAATGTTTCTTTAAAAAATAATATGGGTATAAAAACTCATCTACAACCTAGGGAGAAAAAGCTTCTCTTTCATTGTAAAGACCCAGTAACTATTTTGTGCCTAAACAAATGGACAACTGACCACAAAGTATTACCTGTATTGATGCTGGTCTAGCTTTCAGATAACTTTGTACTATCCACAGTAGTTGCTTCCATATAAGACTTAACTGCTTGCACTACATATGTCCTGTATTTTTTTTGTGCCATTCCTTGGAATTATAAAAGATTTTTTTATTACAGAATGGGTATTCATGTCATATAAATGTGGTTAAAGAAGTACAAGGTGCCTCAAAGATCCTGTGATTACAGAGCAAAATATAGGTTAAGGGATCCCCTATAAGCTTAGTAAGAAGATGTGAGAACAAAGGAGCAGCTGACATCTTAGGTCTGGCAAATTTAAGGGCTTTGCTAGAGTATGACAAGAAATGAATACTTTCCAAAAATAAAAATAACAAGGATTCTAAACAGATGTGGTAAAAGAGATGGATAATAGCTGAATGTGACACTATCCATACAATCAGTCTATATAAGGAGTTGAGTAGTTGTAAACATTCATTTCACCTCCAATAGCAAGAAGCATTAAAATAATCCCTTTAACACGCTGCACTAGATACTTACTACAGAGGGGTTTTGATCATTCTGAGGCACCCAGTCAGATCTTTCATGTTGCAGAGAGAACAATAGGGGTTCTATGGAAATGGGTCCTTGACGAGGTTATGTTGGATTTACTCCACTCCACAATTAATACCGAATACAGAAAAGAAGGGAGTTGAGTCAATGTTGCATAACTTTTTATTGCAACACCCAAATAAATAAACTTCCACTTCATGGGTTTAGATTCAGGAATACTTTATTTGACTGAACTTTCACCAAACTGGAAGGAAATTAGGAGTCTTCAACATTATGAACCTAACATGGAGACACACATTATATGTACACGTTAGCCCAACATTGTTCTGTTGTTTTTGAAAATTTATGATTATATCTTAAGGATTCCAAAACTTATTAAATCAGATGCCAACTTTATATGCATATTTTTGGAGATTTCCTTCATTATGTATGACAGGAAAAAAAACTATAGAAATAGACAAAGTGACACATAAGCTAAAATATAAGTACATTTATGGAAAAATGGGGTCACATCCCTCTCATAGATGTAAGACATCTCACAATCTCTTCCCAGTTCAGCCAACTAACATCATCTTAACCAACCAATTTCACAATATCAGTTACAACAGTCAGATAAAAATAATTCTTAGATATGGCACTAGCCATAACTGGTAGTAGGGGAAAGTTGCTATAAGTGACTAAAAAAGTATTCTTTTGCTTTGGGAACTTCAAAAGCAATTTGGTAATTTTAATCACCTCTGATACATAAAATGCAATGTGTTGTCCTTGCTGACCCTAAGAATCTATGGCATACAGCAGTGGGCAATCAGAATTTTCATATCTCTCAAAATATTTAAGCCTATTCTGCATCCAGCAGCCAGGATACTATTGTACCTGTTCTCTATCAGGTCCAACATCTACAATACTTTGAGATTAAGGAAGAACAATGTTAAATACAAACTGTGTGACAATTTGGGGGAAGATAAAGGATTAAAAAGCTAATAAAATTCAATAATATGCAAAGATACACATATACCTATGTGTCATGAGAATAACAAGAATATACATAATGGTTAAACAAAGCATTGCTTACAGAATATTAAGATACCTCAGCAACATAAGTGAATTCAATAAAAAAAAATAGGAGAAAGCTTCAGACTGATAGGCAAAATCCTTTGGGTCAACCTTATTCCTATGACTACATCTTATATACCTTATACAATAAACCTTGTTCCTGTCCTGTTTCAATAACCCATGTTTGCTATCACATCAACATGTTCATTTCAATAGCAAGTTTCTTTCTTAATATTTCATAATAATCAAAGATTCAACTGCTAATTAAAGGATGCACACTTGTTCAATATCAAAAGCTAAAAATCAGTGTCATATTTTGTTCCTCTCCCTTTATTGCTCATATATTCATTACTTCATCTAATTTTGTGAAGATTAACAGAAAATAAGTTGCTAATAGAAATTACACTTATCCTAAATAGTCTCTCACTCAGACACAGATTTAGTTGAATAGTACATAATCTCTATTTCTAAGGTTTACATAGCACCATAAAACATCCCCCTGTTGCTTTCTTTAAATTCTTGTTCACAATTTGCTTTGTAATCAAAGTTGTTATTCTCAATATTGAATCTACTCGTACCTTACTATGGTAGGCTGAATAATACCGCACTCCACAGGACCCCCACAAATGCCTATGTCCTTTTCCCCAGTAACTGTGAATATGTATCTTACAAGACAAAATGAACTGTGCAGGTGTGATTATGTTAAGGATCTTCAAATGGGGAGATAATCTGGAATATTATGTAGACTCAAAGTAATCACAAGTGCCCTTATAAGAGAGAATCAGAGGAAGCTCTCACTATGAACAAGAAGATATAATTATGGAACCAAATGTGTAATGATGTGCTTTGAAGACAGAGGAAGAATACATGAGCCAAGAAATGTAGGTGACCTCCTGAAGCTGAAAAAAGCAAGAAAATAGATTCCTTTCTGAAGCCTCCAAGAGGAATACAAACTTGTCAAAACCATAATTTAAACTCATGAATCCTAGAAATGAAGGACAATAAATGCATGTTGTTTTAAGTTAATACTTTTGCTATATTTTGTTATAGTGTCAACAGGAAACTAATACAGATTTTAATACCTGGAATTGGGGTGCTGCTGTAACAAATAGTGAAAAATGTAGAAGTGGCTTTAGTGCTATAAATTTGTAGCATCCCGTAGCTCTTGTACTTTAACCTTTATACTAGAGTTAAGTGGTTAACACAATACCATATCACAGTACTAGAGTATTACCTTTACCATTGTATTGTATATTTTCATATGTATTCATATTACTAATTAGCATTCCTTTTACATTACTAATTAGTATCTTTTTGTAATAGCCTTTGGTATGTTTTCTTTCCATTTCCCCTTCTTTCAAGATATTTTTTTGATTTCCCTTTTGATTTTGTATTTGGTCCATTGGTTGTTCAAGAGTGTGTTGTTTAATTTCCACATATTTATGAAATTTTCAATTTTCCTCCTGTTATTGATTTCTAGTTTCATTTCAGTGTGGTTAAGAAACATACTTGGTATGATTTTAATCATCTTAAATATACTGTTTCTTTTTGTGACCTATCATCTGATCTATTCTGGAGAATGCTCTGTGTGTGCTTCAGAAGAAAATATTCTCGTGCTGTTGGATGCAGTGCTCTGTGTGTGTCTATCAGGTATATCAGGTCTCTAATATGGTTGAAGTCCAATGTTTCCTTACTGATTTTCTGAGTCAATGATCTGTCCATTATCGAAAGTGGGTTATTAAAGTTTTCTACTATTATTGTATTATTGTCTGTTTCTATCTTCAGTTAGTACATGCTTAATGTATTTAATTTCTTTAAAATTGGATGCATATATATTTGTTTGTTTGTTTTTGACGAATTGCCCCTTTATCATAGTATAATTACCCCCATCTCTAGTTACCATTTTTGGTTTAAATCTATTTTTGTCTGATTAAGCTACCCATGTTCTCTTTTGGTTTCCACTTTCATGGAATATCTTTTTCCTTCTTTTCACTTTGCGTCTTTGTGTTTCCTTAAAGCTGAAATGAGTCTCTTGTAGGCAGTATATACTTGGATCTTGTTTTCTATTCATCAGCTACTCTATGCCATTTTTTTTTTTTTCTGTGGTACGCGGGCCTCTCACTGTTGTGGCCTCTCCCGTTGCGGAGCGCAGGCTCTGGACGCGCAGGCTCAGCGGCCGTGGCTCACGGGCCCAGCCGCTCCGCGGCATGTGGGATCTTCCCGGACCGGGGCACGAACCCATGTCCCCTGCATCGGTAGGCGGACGCGCAACCACTGCGCCACCAGGGAAGCCCTACTCTATGCCTTTTGATTGGATAATTCAATCCACTTACCTTTAGGGTAATTATCAATAGGTAAGAACTTACTAATGCCATCTTATTAATTGTTTTCTGGATTTTTTAAAATTCCCTTTTCCTTTCTTCCTCTCTACTGCTTTCCTTTGGAATTGATGTGTTTCCATAGTATGCTGTGATACCTATCTCTCTATCTTTTACAAATCTACTGTTTTTGCTTTGTGGTTGCCATTAGGCTGACATTAAACATCTTATAATAGTTTATCTTATACTGATAACAACTTAACTTTGCATACAAAAACTCCACCATTTTCTTCCCCTCCAATTTTATGTTTTTTTTTGAGGTCACAATTTATGTATTTTTATATTGTGTTTTCATTAGCAAATTATTATAGCTAAATTTATTTTCAATACTCTTGTTCTTTAACCTTTATACTAGAGTTGTGGTTAACACACTACCATATAACAGAGGATTCTGAACTTGACTTTTTATTTACCTTTACCAGTGTGTTGTAGATTTTAATATATGTTCATGTTATTAATTAGCATCATTTTATTTCAGCTTGAAAAATTATTTCAGTATTTTTTTAAACACAGGTCTAGCGGTGAAGAACTCCCTCAACTTTTGTTTGTGTGGAAAAAGCTTTATTTCTCCTTCGTTTCTGAGGGATAACTTTATCTGATAGTGTATTCTTAGTTGGAAGTTTTTCTTTCAATATATTGAATATATATTTCAATCGTCTCCTAGACTGTAAGGTTTCTTGCTCAGAAAACTTCTGATAACCTAATGAAGATTCCCTTGTAGGTTACAAGGTTTTGCTTTTGCTGCTTTTAAGATTCTTTCTTTGTCATTGTTATTGGACAGCTTTATCATGATGTGTCTTGGGAAGACTTTCTTTAGGATTAGTTTGTTTGGTGACCTATGAGCTTCATGGACTTGCATATACAAATCTCTCCCTAGATATGGGAAGTTATCAGTCACTTTTCCCTATCTTTATGAACTGAGTTTCTATAAGAGAAGACCCTTACCAATCATCCAGAGAGGTTCTTGGTGTCTCTGATGCTTTCCTGGAAGGATGTGACTTCTCTGGGCTTATGCATGTAATTTCTCAAATAGAGAAGTTTACTGTTATTGTTATTTTTTTAATCTCTTGCTTCCTCTGATAGTTGTTTGCTGCACTGTCAGTTCTCTATTTTATAATGGAGTAGCAAGTCTCCCAGCTCTTCCTTATTGTCAGTGATTCCCCTTCAGCACCCCAACTCAAGTAAAACAGAGACCCATCCCTCAACAGCCTTCCAAAAAGCCAGAATTCTGGACATATGTTCCACTCCTCTTCTCATTCTTGAAGGAGAAGCTTCAGGTTCTCTCCTTCTCACAATCCCAAGCCATGCTGGCCATAGAAAGCCATCTACTGTTTTTCTTTGTTCTCAGCAGCCTCTAGGTCTCCAAACTATGCCAGTAACATCAATTCTCCAAGTGAAGTGAGACACAGAACACTGTTCTTCAGGAAGACCTCTGAAAAGTCAGAATATTGCAGACACACTCCATTCTTCCCTTTCCCCCAGAGGGAAACTTGCATGCCTGGTTATTCTCACCAAGTGCTGAGCTGTGTTGGCTTGTGGAAGGAGCTATCATAGGTAAAGTGAAATTACTTTTCTTATCCATTTCAATGTGACCCCACCTATGTTTCCAAGAATCCTCCCATGGAAACCTCAGTTCAGTCCTCTGGGTCAGAGGCTCAAACTCCTGCCTTGTTCTTCATTTTCATGAAAGTAGCATGTGATTGCAGCTGAATAGTTTTTTTGTTTTGTTTTGTTTTTGTTTTTTCGGTACGCGGGCCTCTCACTGCCACGGCCTCTCCCGTTGCGGAGTGCAGGCTCCGGACATGCCTGCCCAGCGTCCATGGCTTACGGGCCCAGCCGCTCTGCGGCATGTGGGATCCTCTCGTACCAGGGCACAAACCTGCGTCCCCTGCATCGGCAGGCGGACTCTCAACCACTGCCCCACCAGGGAAGCCCAGCTGAATAGTTTTATCAACCTATTTCCTGCCTATAGATTTTTAGTAATGCAACATCCTTCTTTAATTTTGTCCTCTATCTGACCCTTTCATTTGAAGCTGGCAATATTTCTGCTGACATAATATCCTCATTGTGGAGTTTCTATGTGCGTCCTAGAGATTTACTCCATTAGCTAAGAGGTTTCTCCATGGTTTTTCCTAGACTACCTCATCTCTACTTTTGGTTTCTGGTGAGATGGTTGAGGGGAATCCATGAGTCACATGCTTAATATCCTTTGTGTGACTGAATATTGTGACTTTTTTTCCCTTCCTAGACACTAGCCAAAGGTAGTCCAGTCACACCCTTGGCATATGATCCAGCAATCCCACTTATAGGGAATTTATCCAGAAGAATTGAATCAGAATTGAAAGAGATTCTGCATTTTCATGTTCACTGCAGAATTATTCACAATAGCAATCTTTGTGTCCATCAACAGTTGAATGAGTAATGAAATGTGGCATATACAATGGAATATTATTTGGCACAAAAAGAAGGAAGTCCTGTCATAAGTTACAATATGGTTAACCTTCAGAACATTATGCTAAAAAAAAGAAGCCAGTTATTGAAGGACTAATAGTGAGTGATTCTACTTATATAAGGTATCTAAAGTTAGTCAAACTCATAGAAACAAAGCAGAAGGGTGGTTGCCAGGGGCTGAAACGATACGAAAATGGGGGAACTGCTCTTCAACTGGTATATATTTTCAGTCATATGAATGGAAAAGTTCTATAGATCTCCAGTATAACATTTTCTTTAGAGTTAATATTGAACTCTATACCTAAAGATTTGTTTCAGGAGAGATATTATGTTATGTGTTTTTTACTACAGCAGAACAAGTGGACTTTTCCTCCAGATTTTAGCTCAAATTTTACTTTCCCTGTGTACTCTCCTAACAATCTAGAAAGAGGATGATGGTAGTCTTCTCATGTAAGCACTGCAATGGCTATACCTCAACTATGCAATTTGTCACCTTATATTTACATCAAAGTTTACACATCAGGCTTTCCTACAGAACTGAGAAATTCTTCATACCAGAGTCTGTGCCCTAATCATTTCTTCATCTATCATAGGTAGTATAACGTTTGGCACATAGGAGGGATTCAATGCACATTTTCAACTGAATATATTATTTTACAAATTTATGGATGAATAAGTGAATGGATGAGAGAATGAGGGAATTAAAAATCTTATATACAGTTTTAAATAACATGCAGCTGAATGAAATACCATCAAATATGCAAGGAATATAAAATCACATTAAAAAATTCAAAATTCTTGAAGTTGCTGTAGGCCTCATATTTGAAGAATTTGTGTAGGTATGAAAGATAAAGATAAAAATAATCATTCAAGAGTTTATTCAATAGGTCTTATGAAGAATAGAGCTAACCATTTACCTTTTATTGTGGTTAGGTTATATGTAAAATGACAATAATGTACAGGATTTACAATAAAGACTAAGTAATTTTTCTCCCTTTTAAAAAGAGAATAAGATAAAATGAATAAAAGTGGCGCAGGAATACTTTTTTTGTTTTGGCCTAAAACAAGAGAAATTTATTATTTTACACTCCTGAAGTCCAGAAGTTCAATGCCAGTATTACTGGTCTGAAATGTAGGCGTTCTCTAGACAAACTCCCTCTGAAGACCCTAAAGAACAATCTTATTTTTTTTGAATTTTATTTTAGTTATTTTTTTATACAGTAGGTTTTTATTAGTTATCCATTTTATACATATTAGTGTATATATGTCAATCTCAATCTCCCAATTCATCACACCACAACACCCTGCCACTTTCCCCCTTTTGTGTCCATACATTTGTTATATACATTTGTGTCTCAATTTCTGCCCTGCAAACCAGTTCATCTGTACCATTTTTCTAGGTTCCACATATATGCATTAATATATGATATTTGTATTTCTCTTTCTGACTTACTTCACTCTGTATGACAGTCTCTAGATCAATCCATGTCTCTACAAATGACTCAATTTCTTTCCTATTTATGGCTGAGTAATATTCCATTGTATACATGTACCATATCTCTATCCATTTGTCTGTCGATGGGCATTTAGATTGCTTCTGTGTCCTGCTAATTGTAAATAGTGCTGCAATGAACATTGGGGTGCATGTGTCTTTTTGAATTATGGTTTTCTCTTTCTCTGAGTATATGCTCAGTAGTGAGATTGCTGGGTCATATGGTAATTCTATTTTTAGTTTTTTAAGGAACTACCATACTGTTCTCCATAGTGACTATATCAATTTACATTCCCACCAACAGTGCAAGAGGGTTCCTTTTTCTCCACACACTCTCCAGCATTTGTTGTTTGCAGATTTTCTGATGATGCCCATTTTAACTTGTGTGAGGTGACATCTCATTGCAGTTTTGATTTGCATTTCTCTAATAATTAGAGATGTTGATCAGCTTTTCATGTGCTTCTTGGCCATCTGTATATCTTCTTGGGAGAAATGTCTATTTAGGTCTTCTGATCATTTTAGGTTTGGGTTGTTTGTTTGTTTTAAATATTGAGCTGCATGAGCTGTTTATATATTTTGGAGATTAATCCTTTGTCCATTAATTCATTTCCAAATATTTTCTCCCATTCTGAGTGTTGTCTTTTCATCTTGTTGGTAGTTTCCTTTGATTTGCAAAGGCTTTTAAGTTTCATTAGGTCCCATTTGTTTATTTTTGTTTTTATTTCCATTACTTTAGGAGGTGGATCAAAAAAGATCTTGCTGTGATTTATGTCAAAGAGTGTTCTTACTATGTTTTCCTCTAAGAGTTTTGTAGTGTCAGTCTTACATTTACGTCTCTAATCCATTTTGAGTTTATTTTTTTGTATGGTGTTAGAGTGTTCTAACCTCATTCTTTTACATGTAACTGTCCAGTTTTCTCAGCACCACTTATTGAAGAGACTGCCTTTTCTCCATTGTATATCCTTGCTCCTTTGTCATAGATTAGTTGACCATAGGTGTGTGGGTTTATCTCTGGGCTTTCTATCCTGTTCCATTGATCTGTATTTCTGATTTTATGCCAGTATCATATTGTCTTGATTACTGTAGCTTTGTACTATAGTCTGAAGCCAGCGACTCTGATTCCTCCAGCTCCATTTTTTTCCCTCAAGACTGGTTTACCCATTTGAGGTCTTTTATGTCTACACACAAATTTTAAGATTTTTTGTTCTAGTTCTGTAAAAAAAAAAGGCATTGGTAATTTAATAGGGATTGCATTGAATCTGTAGATTACTTTGGGTAGTATAGTCATTTTCACAATATTGATTCTTCCAATCCAAGAACATGGTATATCTCTCCATCTGTTTCTATCATCTTTAATTTCTTTCAGCAGTGTCATAGTTTTCTGCATACAAGTCTTTTGTCTTCCTAGGTAGGTTTACTCCTAGGTATTTTATTATTTTTGTTGCAATGGTAAATGGGAGTGTTTCCTTAATTTCTCTTTCAGATTTTTCATCATTAGTGTATAGGAATGCAAGAGATTTCTGTGCATTAATTTTTTGTATCCTGCAACTTTACCAAATTCATTGATTAGCTCCAGTAGTTTTCTGGTGGCATCTTTCGGATTCTTTATGTATCATAGCATGTCATCTGCAAACAGTGACAGTTTTACTTCTTCTTTTCCAATTTGTATTCCTTTTATTTCATTTTTTCTCTGATTGCTGTGGGTAGGACTGCCAAATCTATGTTGAATAATAGCAGTGAGAGTGGACATCATTGTCTTGTTCCTGATCTTAGAGGAAATGGTTTCAGTTTTTAACCATTGAGAATGATGTTTGCTGTGGGTTTGTCATATATGGCCTTTATTATGTAGATGTGGGTTCCCTCTATGCCCACTCTCTGGAGGGTTTTTATCATAAATGGGTGTTGAATTTTGTCAAAATCTTTTTCTGCATCTATTTAGATGATCATATGGTTTTCCTTATTCAGTTTGTTAATATAGTGTATCACATTGATTGATTTGTGTATATTGAAGGATGCTTTCATCCCTGGGATAAATCCCACTTTATCATAGTGTATGATACTTTTAATGTGTTTTTGGATTCTGTTTGCCAGTATTTTGTTGAGAAGTTTTACATTTATATTCATCAGTGATATTGGTCTGTAATTTTCTTTTTTTGGAGTATCTTTGTCTGGTTTTGGTATCAGGGTGATGGTGGCCTCATAGTATGAGTTTGGGCGTGTTCCTTCCTCCACAAATTTTTGGAAGCGTTCAAGAAGGATGGGTATTAGCTCTTCTCTAAATGTTTGATAGAATTCACCTGTGAAGCCATGTGGTCCTGGACATTTGTTTGTTGGAGGATTTTTAATCACACTTTCAATTTCATTACTTGTGTTTGGTCTGTTGATATTTTCTATTTCTTCCTGGTTCAGTCTTGGAAGGTTATACCTTTCTAAGAATTTGTCCATTTCCTCCAGATTGTCAATTTTATTGGCATAGATTTGCTTGTAGTAGTCTCTTAGGATGCCTTGTATTTCTGTGGTGTCTGTTGTAACTTCTTTTTCATTTCTAATTTTGTTAATTTGAGTCCTCTCCCTCTTTATCTTAATGAGTCTGGCTAATGGTTTATCAATTTTGTCCATCTGCTCAAAGAACCAGCTTTTAATTTTATTGATCTTTGCTATTATCTTCTTTTTTTCTATTTCATTTATTTCTCCTCTGATCTTTATGATATCTTTCCTTCTACTAACTTTTGCTTTTGTTTGTTCTTCTTTCTCTAGCTCCTTTAGGAGTAAGTTTCGGTAGTTTATTTGAGATGTTTGCTGTTTCTTGAGGTAGGATTGTATTGCTATAAACTTCCTTCTTAGAACTGCTTTTGCCGCACCCCATAGGTTTTGGATTGTCGTGTTTTCATTGTCATTTTTCTCTAGGTACTATTTGATTTCCTCTTTGATTTCCTGAGTGATCTCTTTGGTTATTTAATAACATATTGTTTAGCCTCCATGTGTTTGCATTCTTTACGTTTTTTTTCCCTGTAATTGATTTCTAATCTCAAAGTGTTATGGTCAGAAAAGATGCTTGTTATGATTTGAATTTTCTTAAATTTACTGAGGCTTGATTTGTGACCCATGATGTGATCTATCCTGGAGAATGTTCCATGCACACTTGAGAAAAAAGGGTAATCTGCTGTTTTTGGATGGACCGTCTTATAAATATCAATTAAATCTATCTGGTCTATGTGTCATTTAAAACTTGTGTTTCCTTACTAATTTTCTGTCTGTCTGATCTGTCCATTGGTATTAGTGAGGTGTTAAAGTCCCCCACTACTATTGTGTTAGTGTTGATTTCCTCTTTTATAGCTGTTAGCAGTTGCCTTATGTATTGAGGTGCTCCTTTGTTGGGTGCATATATGTTTATAGTATCCATTCAGTGAGCCTGTGTCTTTTGGTTGGAGCATTTAAACCATTCATGTTTAAGGTAATTATCTATAGGTATGTTCCTATTATGATTTTCTTAATTGTTTTGGGTTGGTTTTGTAGGTCCTTTTCTTCTCTTGTGTTTCCCACTTAGAGAAGTTCCTTTAGCATTTGTTGTAAAGCTGGTTTGGTGGTGCTGAATTCTCTTAGCTTTTGCTTGTCTGTAAAGCATTTGATTTCTCCATTGCATCTGAATGGGATCCCTGCTGGGTAGATTAACCTTGGTTGTAGGTTCTTCCCTTTCATCACTTTAAATATGTTATGCCACTCCCTTCTGGCTTGTAGAGTTTCTGCTGAGAAATCAGCTGTTAACCTCATCAGAGTTCACTTGTATGTTATTTATCATTTTTCCCTTGCTGCTTTCAATAATTTTTCTTTGTCTTTAATTTTTGCCAATTTGACCACTATGTGTCTTGACGTGTTTCTCCTTCAATTTATCCTGTATGGGACTCTCTGCACTTCCTGGACTTTGGTGGATATTTCCTTTCCTACGTTGGGGAAGTTTTTGACTATAATCTCTTCAAATATTTTTTCAGGTCCTTTCTCTCTTTCTTTTCCTTCTGGGACCCCTATAATACAAATCTTGCTGTGTTTAATATTTTCCCAGTGGTCTCATAGGCTGTCTTCATTTCTTTTCATTCTTTTGTCTTTATTCTGTTCCGCAGCAGTGAATTCCACCATGCTGTCTTCCAGGTCACTTATCTGTTCTTCTGCTTCAGTTATTCTTCTATTGATTCCTTCTAGTGTAGTTTTCATTTCTGTTATTGTATTGTTCATCTCTGTTTGTTTGTTCTTTAATTCTTCTAGTTCTTTGTTAAACATTTCTTTCATCTTCTCAATCTTTGTCTCCATTCTTTTTCCGAGGTCCTGGATCATCTTCACTATCATTATTCTGAATTCTTTATCTTGAAGGTTGCTTATATTCACTTCATTTCGTTGTTCGTCTGGGTTTTTATCCTGTTCCTTCATCTGGTACATAGCCCTCTGCCTTTTCATCTTGTCTATCTTTCTGCAAATGTAGAGATACTTTTACATTAGACTTAAAAAAACAAAGAAATAAAAAATCTTATACTTTTACTTTATGGGTATTCAAATGGCCTAAATAATTTATGTGTTCAATTTTTGTGTTTAAAAAGCATAGTGATAGCAATTTTCTGGCCACATTTTAAGATCCATTTCCACTCTTAAGGAAGTGAACTAGAACAGTTTTAAGAAGAATCTATGTTTTTCAGGCATCTAATTGTGGAATTTTGAAAGTTCCCTGAAATGTCTCTTCTTTTCAAATTTGAATGTGAAGGGGGTTAAATGGTTTTTGATAATCTAAATCTATGTATTTATTCATTCAAAAATGTTTATGATACTACCAGGCACTATTATAGTTATTAAGGAATTAATTGTTAACAACAAAAAAAGCACAATTCTTACCTTTATGAAACCTACAGTCTAGTAGGAATAAGAAAACTAAGCAAACATTTATAATATACATCTATATAAATAAAATGTATCAATTCTGAGAGGTAATTACAGAGTGCTATAAAGGTTTATGATAGAACTAACTTCATTTAGTGGGAAGGCAAGTTTCCGTGAGAAATTTGAGATTTTGTGGATAAGTAGAAGTTAATTTGCTGAAGTATATGTGAATATTAGATTTACCTTAGAGTAAATAATAATTGTTGAAAATGTCTTTATGAAATTTTCCATACACTTGTCCCTTCATACTCATGTGTCCTGCATCTGCATATTAAACCAACTGCAGATCAAAAATATTCTGAAAAATAATTCCAGGACATTCCAAAAAGCAAAAGTCAAAGATACCCCATGCAGGCAACTACTTACATAGCATTTACATTGCATTAGGTATTATAAATAATCTAGATGTGATTTAATCATAGGGGAAGATTGTGTAGATTATATGCAAATACTTAGCCATTTTATATAAGGGATTGAGCATTTCTAAATAACAAAACGCTGGGGTCCTGGAACCAATCCATCACAGATACTGAGAAAGGAAATTTTTAGATACTTTCAAGGAAAGGATTTCTAGATAGAAGATAATGTCAAAGCTCAATAATAAAATAATAATTAGGCACAAGTTTATCAGGTTATTTGACCCAATTATTGCAGATGAGGCAATAGAATGGGAAGATGGAAAAGGAAAGGATATATTTTGTTTGGGGCTTTGATCGATGTACTGTATCATTCTTAATTATTATAATATAAATAGGTAGAAAAATGTATAATCATTACTAATATTATAAAATAGAATATAGACTATTACAAAACTACGGGAAAGAAAAAATAAATCTATCGAAAGCTGAAGAAAACTCAATAAACAGACTCAGTAGAGAAGAATTGTCTGAAATAAGAAGAAATATATCACCACTACAAAGTAATCACTACATTTGTGATGGGGGTTAATTGCCCTTTTGAAAAGTAGCAAATCTTGGTATCTTATTTAGATTCAATTATATGCTATTTTCAAGAAAAAACATTATTGCCTGATGTCGTAGGCAACCTACAAAATGGCCACAAATAATCTTTGCCTCTAAGTATTCTTTACTTGGATAATCGCCTCCCCTCGAGTGTTGGCTGGATTTAGTGACTTACTTTTAACAAATAGAATATGACAGAAGCAATGATGTATCTTTTCCTTTCAGATTTTATTTTGCTTTGAAAATAGATACTTTAGTATCTGTGCATAAATCTGTGACAATTGCCATTCAAGTTATATTTGATAGTTTTTGGTCAAATCCACGTTCCTGTTTTGTGGGCTAACAGATTTACATTTGTGTCCAGGCCTACTTAAGGGTAAGACTGGTCTAAGATGATCTTTACCACTCTTAGCTCATTTTATCAGCCTCAATAGAATGGGTCATGTAACCCTGTTTTCCCATAGGTATGTAAATTAAAGGACATTCAGGGTAGTTTTGAGAAGGCCTTTCTTTCCTGGAGAAAAGAAAACTTAAAAGAGAAATAACTGGTGTTATCCTTTCCTCATGCCCTTTGATTTTAACAGTGGATGGTTGGGGCCATGGCAGCCACATTATAAGCACCAAAGAAAGATCATGGCAGTCCTAATATCACAGAGCATCCTTGCTAAATCCAGCAACAACTCTTTTCCAGACTGCTAATTATGTGAGAAAATCAAGCCAATTTTTTTTTTTAATGTCCGTGGGAGTAAGATTCTGTAACTAGTTGCCCAAACATTTCTGATTTGTTACTCCTGAGAAATATACACACTTAGATAATATTGATACATCAGGATCCTGTGTCTATGTTTTAAAAAGCCACCAAGATAATGGTACTGATAACTCATCTGAGGAGGAAGTCCAGCATTTTACCTGTATCATACATTTAGGTATCTGAATAACTTGCTCTAAATATAAAATGTGTTCCAGTCTCAAGGGATATAATGGTTGTGTTGGCTAGAATGGATATTTCTGGCTCATTCATCTTCAGAGGTTTAATCCTTTACATTCTTTGTATAGTCTAAATGTAGAAACTAGAATTTTAACTTGAGTTAGAGTGCTGAAAATAACCACAATCTATTTTTAAATGTAACATTATTCAACAAGATCTGTCTATCATCTATCTCTATAACTAATCATACTTTATTCCAATATATATTTAGATTAATATTAACATTATGTGGCATTTTATCTATATATTTATAGAAAGCTAGAGTAGGTCTGATAACTAATGAAGGAACACATATATCTGGTTCAAAAATTCTACTGCTTGCTTTTCTCTTTAGAGGTGTTAAATGGGCTGATTAAATTGAGGGGTTTCATATTCATTAATCTGAAGTGTGTGGCTTATAGCCATTAAATATTTATATTTATTTATAAACTGTTCCCAAATTAGAATAAAGTGGACACAGTAGTTTTGAAGAATTATTTGTCTGGGTATCAGGTTCAGAAGTTGATTGGTGAACAGGTTGTTTTATTTTCTAAGTAAAATTGAATTAAATTCTATGTCACCACTGCCTGGTTTTACTAGAAATATTTAAGGTAATGACAGCATGGGTTAGTGTGAAGAAACCTAATCTGGAGCGAGAGAGGTCTGAGTTTACTTTTCATTTTGGCACTGTTATATGTGTGATCTTGAACAAAACTTTTCTGAACATCCATTTTCTCATATCATTGCACTTCCTCATATGGCTGGTTTGGTGGGGCCAGAGGACTAGTCCTGGCCAATAAGTGGTAATCAAGTATTATCTATCCCCTTGGGCTTGATGATTTAATTGCTGGAAACAGATCATCAGAAGTTGTATTTCCATTTGTGATAGTGACAAACAAAGCTATACACAGTAGCTATTTCAGAGAGTAGTATTGTTCCAGAGAGAGGACAACACAGAAAACAACCTAAGCAACCCTCCATAGATATATAGACCAAACAGAAAATAAGCCTTTATTTCTTAAGCCTCTGATATTTTGGCAATTTTATTGCACCACAACTTAGTATATATTTAGTGACAGTTATTGACAGGAATACAACAAATACATCAACAACTAAGAAGCAAAACTACAACAGTTCTGGACATCTGAGGCTGCCTGATAAGTGATAGTCACAGTTATCACAATGACTATTGGTAATAGTCATTGTCATTGACATTTGATATTTTAAAATTTATTCTTTTAACTGGTTTATGAAATAAGATGGCTAATTTTAATGACAAGTACAGTACTTTCCATCTTTAGGTTGAAAGGTAAAGAGGATGACAAAGATGTGATTGAGAAAAAGGATGGAAGAACTCTTTTTAGACTGCGAAGATTTAGAGGAGTGGCATTCTCTAAAGCTAGATTTGATGCCTAGAACTCAGAATAACCAAAACAGGGACTGTATTTTAAGTTAGCCTCCATGGATCTAAGCTGCCATTCACAGGAAACTAGTTAATGTTTCTTGAAACAGTAGTAATAATAGATAATAAAAATAACCCTTAAATCAGGATAATAAGAGCAATATTTTCATACCTTATACTTCAATGGTTTCTATGGCATAAATTGAAGAAAGTTGCCTCCTCCATATTCACTATGGTAAACATATATGGTAAATCACCATAGTACTCATAGTTAAAATCACATATAATAACAAAATATATAATGCATATATGAATTTTGTCTGCCTCTCTCCTTCCCTCTTTTTCTCCCTCTGTCACACAGGAAAATACACAAACAGAAACAAAAATTTTAAATTATTCTAAATTGAGAAAATATTTCCTCCACAACAGGAAGTCAATAAAGAAATGTATTTATCTGCAAATTGTTTTGCTTTCTCAATATTATTTTTAAAATTCAAAAAATTATTAAAAACAAAGTAATATGTTATATTGCATCCCTTAATCCATGTCAAAAAAGTAAAATTAACACTACAAATGTATAATAGCTGATTATTTATGTCTTGCAAATATAGATAATATGATATGGTTCCTTACCCTCCTCAGTGAAAGAAAACACTTGCTGTACTGAATTTCCAAATGGAATAAAACAATGATTTGGAGTTTTGCAATGCTCATGTTTCTCTAATTTTGTTCTACATCTAAATTCTGTCATTTCTTCAAGAGAAAAATGTTTCCTACAAATTTTCACTTTGGCCATATTGAAAAATCTAGCACTGGTGTTGTAAGAATTTTCGTTCTGGGACAAAAATGGTAAAAACTGGAACTCTTGTTTAATATGCTTACCTCATCACTGAGAAGATTATTGTCCCCACTGCTTTACCCATTTCCTCATAAATTTATGTATTATAATGGAACAAAATATCTAGTTGTTATCTTAATTTCTCTAATTTGGATTAATTATTCATGTTTTTGAAATGTTTAAATAGTAATTTGGGAAGATAATTAGATATTTATTTTCCCATTAAATGTTTCAATTATCTGATTTTTTTCTTTGGCTCTGCACAGACATCAAAATATATAAAATTTCCTAATAAACTGAACATTTAAACTACAACCATGCTAGGAAATATTTTAAAAATATGACTCTATAGTCTTTGTAAGGAAGGAAAGGGCCACATATTCAATTTCTCATTTAGTATACCCTTAAGTTAAGACTAAAGAAAAAAAATGCTTTAATTTGATAGATATTTATAAAGACAGAATAGTTTTGAAATATTAATCTATGAGTTTCTATAAAGCTTAATCCTCTTAACATCTTCTATGTTAATAATAAGAAAGATCATATTATTAGTAGTGATACTGTAAAATATCGGCATATTTAACTGCTTGAAAAATAAATAAAAAGTTAGTAAAGAACCAGGGCCTTGAAAAAATGACTTACGGCTAGGCTAGAGTAGGAAATTATAAGATAAGCCGGGAGCATCTTTTAGCGCCAGAAATTAATGAGTGTTCAAAAGCACGTGTGCACACACACACACACTCACACACCATATACAAACACACATACACACACAAGATTATAGGAATAAATCAGAGACACAGAAGCCAACTGAAAGATCTACTACTGGCTATATCTGGGACAATTTGTGCAACAAAATAATAAAGTATTATTTGATTATTGACACATTTTAAAATAAATATACATGATTCATTACTGATGTAAATAAAAACAAGGAAAATCAGATATAGTGTTACAACAAAGAGGCTCCTAGGAGCCATAGACTACCTTAATAAAAAATAACACTTAAGTATAGGTGCATTTCTTTAGTTTTGTGATTACATTTTGCTATCGTTATTTAAACAATTCTGGATTCTGGGCTGCAGCCTCTGAGGGTAGGACCATGTAGATCAAATAATCAATCCAAACAAAGAGGAAGTCAGGAAATGAAGTATTCTGGGGATGATGCTGAAACAAGAATGATACATCATTACTCTTTAGGCTGGGAACATTATAAGGCATAGTTTTGATATCCTGTTATCCTTCATTTACATTATCATCCTAGGTAATAAAAATGCATCACGCAGTTTTTCTCCCAAAGAGAAGACTCTTTCATTTTTATTCACCTTCTTTGAGTTAGTTTAGAAGGCTCTTTAGTTCCATTAAAATGGCAGGTAGATTTATGGTCAAGTTGTCTGGTAAATGATTTTTTTTCTAAATATGTATTTTACAGGGTATCTTTTCTCACATCATGATTTATTTGTGGAAAGAACCAAAGTAATTCCCCTCCGTTTGTTACATCGACTTGTTCCTTGGCTCTGCACAGTCAATAAGTTATTAGCCCAGGAGTAATGTACTATTTTCTTCTCTTTGTATTTGTGTATGTATTTGTGTGAGTGTTGTGTGTGTGTGTGTGTGTGTATGTGAGTGTGTGTGTGTGTGTGTGTGTGTGTGTGTATGCTCAACATTATTATTAGTTAACTGTATGTTAGACGACATGCTATGTACCCTAATGAAAAAATCTCAGATTTCATGATGTTGTCCCTCTAGGAAATGTCAGGATTTATTAGTAGAAACACCTCACTGCATGCATAATTATTGCATCTACTTGTGCCTACAGAACTGTCTCCCTTCACATTTTAAGGAATTTCTAATAAGAAATGTTTATAGGCATTGAATAGCATTGATTAAAACTCTCACCTTCCATGTAAAAATTTTCTTTTTTTTCCAGTTTTTTTGAGACATAATTGACAAATAAATTTGTAAGATATTTAAAGTGTACATTACGATGATTCAATATATGTATACATTGTAAAAAGATTCTCACCATCTACTTAACACATCCATCACCTCACATATTTATCTTCTTATTTTATGAGAACATTTCAATCCTACTCTCTTAGTAAATTTCAATTACATAATACAGTGTTACAACATAATCATCATGTTGTACATTAGATCCTTAGAAATCCTCAGTAAATGTTTTTGTCTTATTCTTCCATTGCCTAATAAAAGTTTTCATCTAATGCATTCGGTGAGGACAGAATTCAGATATCTGGATATTTTCTTCCAAAATTGTTTCAGAGACAAACCTGAGATATCACATCAATGTATTTACAGAGAGAGAGAAGAGAGTCTACTTTATCTACTCTTTCCCAATGGCCTACATACTATCAGCAATTGAATAATTATTTCATTTTAATTTAGTGAATTTTTAATGTGTTTCAAGACTTTTATTTATCAGATAATATTTCTAGATGAATATCTGATTTGTTGAATTGGGCTCAAAAAGTAAAAGTTGAGTGGATCAGTATTAAGTAATTTTAATACTATCTCATTTTCCTCTCTGCTCTTGCATCATAAAGCCAGTTGTCATAAAATCTTCAAATAACCACACAGAGGAAGGTGAAACTTGTCAAAACTGGTTTCAGATTATATTTGATTAACTTC
Source organism: Physeter macrocephalus (assembly GCF_002837175.3). Classification (NCBI taxonomy): domain Eukaryota; kingdom Metazoa; phylum Chordata; class Mammalia; order Artiodactyla; family Physeteridae; genus Physeter; species Physeter macrocephalus. The sequence continues at coordinate 2,753,478 of NC_041225.1, read as the reverse complement.
CTTCCCCACTACCAAATTGCTCCCAAACAGATTGGAGGTTTGAGAATAATTTCTGCCTTCTCCCACCATCAACTATTGCTATTATTTGCCTCCAGGAACTGGAGATTTTAATAAACTAAATAGCTAGGTTTTACTAGATAGGTTAGTAAACCTTTTTTTATAAAGGAAAGACATTGCTTTAGTTACTCTCTGTGCATGCCAATGGATGTAGTAGGAATTAAATCCATTTTTGCCTCACCTGCATCTTTTTGTTGAACTGCTTTACTTTATCATGAAGCTTCCTAGAGCTCCTATTTTCAGCCATACAATTGAATGCTTGCATCTTTTATTTGACACAATACAATCACCTATTAATAGTATTAGCATCTTGGGCTCTGATTATACCACAAATATTTTCCTCAGTTTTTTTCATTATCTCATAATCTTATAGTGTATTTTGGTGTACTCTAATATGGCGATCCCCAACCTTTTTGGCACCAGGGACTGGTTTCGTGGAAGACAATTTTCCAAGGAAAGGGGGAGGTGGGAATGTTTCACGCGGTCATGTGAGTGATGGGGAGTGATGGGGAGCGGCAGATGAAGCTTTGCTTGCTCCCCCGCCACTCACCTCCTGCTGTGTGGCCCGGTTCCTAACAGACCATGGACCTCTACCAGTCCGCAACCTGGGGGTTGGGGAACCCTGCTCTAATATGTAATAAATTTATAATAAGGAATATATACTGATGAACTTTTATGCATATCATGTCATTCTCCATTTTCAGACTATAATCCACTGTAGTCGACCCAAATAACAAAAATAGAAGAAATAAATGGATAGTTGTATGTTATACCCCAAAATGGATGAATCTTGGAGATGTAAAGCTGAGCAAAAACAACAGACACAGAAGAATACATATGTATGCATGCCTGCATATAATGTATGAAAATACATAAAATGAACGTGCTATAATAAAAACTAGTTAATTTGTGCCCTGGAAGAAGACACAAGTACTGTTATGTTCTATTTCTTGGTTTGAGTGGTGGTTACTTAGTGTCTTTATTTAAAAAAGAAATTTGAGCTATAAATTTGTGTTTATTCAATTTTGTATGTTGCTGTGCTTTAATGAAAATAGCTTAAGTCAAGTATAAAATGTAGGAAAATAGGGGACTGCAATAGAAAGACTGATCTCCAGATCAGTGCCAGTGGGTAGGTTATGTCTTCACAGTTTTATATTTGATTGTGAAATCAGCAGTGAGGTTGGAATAGAGATTCTCCCAACCTCTCTTCACAGTGTGTTTCATTGTGATAAAGGTAGATGTTTGTTGGGTTTTTTTTTCCCTGTAGTCTAAGCATGCTTGTCCTTATAATATGTATATTTAATGAAGTTTTCATAAGGTTTGCTCAAGAACCTAGGTGATTCATAAGTTAAGATTGTAACTTTTTCTAATTTTAGTGGAAAATTCAAAATAAAATCATAATTTGGCTAGATTATTTTAATAGAATCTTAACTGAGTCTCTTCCCATCCCTCCTCACTATCAACTCCAATCTTTCCATCTCGTCTTAACTCAAGTGATTCTGAGAAAATGTAATTTCAATCTGATTCTTTTTCTTAAAGCCCTGTAATAACACTTTAGTTCAATCATATTTTAAAAGCTCTGCTATCTTTCTGACCTCATAGCCTACTTCTCTCTCCCTCAGATACTCCTCTCCATCCACACCCACCTTCTCACTATTTCCACACTTACAGTTCCTTCTGCCTCAGTACTTGTCCTCAGATATACTCTTGGTCAGCTTTCTCACAATTTTCACATATTTGTTCAAATTTGAACCCCTGGTCTTATTCCAAATTTCATGCCACATTTTCTTTCTTTTTTTAAATTAATTTTTATTGGAGTATAGTTGATTTACAACGTAGTGTTAGTTTCTGCTGTACAGCAAAGTTATTCAGTTATATATATATACATATATCAACTCTATTTTAGATTCTATTCCCATATAGGTTATTACAAAGTATTGAGTAGAATTCTTTATGCTATACAGTAGGTTCTTGTTAGTTATCTATTTTATATATAGTAGTGGTATGTGTCAATCCCAATCTCCGAATTTATCCCTCCCCGCTTCCCCCTTAGAAATCATGAGTTTGTTGTCTACATATGTGACTCTATTTCTGTTTTTTAAATAGGTTCTTTACTACCTTCTCTTGATTTATTTTTCTCCTAAATGTTTATAACTGTATGGAATATTCTATTTATTTAACTTCTATTTCACCCACTATAGGCAGAGATACCTGTCCCCACACTTTGTTTTGTTCCCTACTATTTCCAGAACTTAGCAACATGCCTGCCATGGTCAGGCCTCAAAACATTTGTTGAAATAATGAATAAAATACATTATTTTCAATTAAAAACCCTTGGTTTCTTTTCAGATGTGTGGGCAAATGTAATGTTAGTGAAGAGATAATTCGTGTCTATATTGACATGAAATGAAAATCTAGGTTTTCATGCTCTTCTGTATAGAAATTATAAATTGATAGATATGAATAATTTACAATAAATTCACTATATCTTGAATAAATTTCTCCTAATAAAATTAAAAACATTTATAGTGAAAGCTACCAAAGAACCTGTTATTTAAGTACTAATATAAAAATGTTTTTTATACATGTACAAAAATGAGATAGGAGGAAGAGTTTCAGGGAAAATACATTTAAGATATTTTTAAATAGTTCAGAACATCAAACGGTGATACTTATTTATAATCTTGATTGTCGTTAAAGAACTACTCTGTGTTCCAAAGACATAATCATATGACTAAATCTTAGTCTTTCTTTCATTGAAGAATATTTTTTCTCTCCCTCTCCCATTACTGACCCTAAGCACCTCCCCCAACAATAAAGATGTTTTCTCATTAGGATAGGACCAGCAACAGTATTACTGGTGAAGCAAGAAAATGAAGTAATATTGTGTTTCTTTAAAGAAGTCCAGTTGTGAAAATAAAAGTTGGTTAATATATTCAAAGCTTTAATGAATTTAAAATGAGAAAATAGGTAAAATGAGGAAGAGTAAATGTAAAATCAGAATAAAAAGAAAGCATGAGTGGGAATGGAGATGGACCATATATGGACTTAATTAATTGACTTCTATTTCTTAAATGTGGAAAGAGATGAGGTTATCATTTTTAGTCTCCTACCTGGGATCGAATGCACAGTGGTATTTCCTATGTGCTCTCTCTCACTAACTCCTCTGGTATTTTGTTGAGGTATAGACATGTTTCAAAAACATTTACTCCTCCTCACCAGTTTCATTTCAATAACTGTTTGTTGCCTTTGGAAGACTTTTACTATCCAAGGAGCCAGTGGATAGTAAATAGCTACCTTAACATACTGTGATAGTGTTTATATTTCCTTGAAATGTTACTATTTTGTTATTTCTATAATACTATTTCTGTTAATGTTGAGAAAGTTGTCAGTAAAATACAATGTGACATATTTCCTCATGTTGATTATACTTTAAATATATAAAAAACGTTAAAAATGGGAGATTAATATTGTCAAGGTATGTTTCATCTCTAATTAGACAGGATGTCTCAGCTATGGCTGGTGCCCCCATCCTTCACCTTTTTGATAGGGCCTCTTCAGCAGAGGCAAAGCCCAGAAGGCACAATCAACAAAGCCGACTTCCATAGATATTAGCTAACAAGTATACAAACAGATAGAACCCAACTCCTGAAAGTCAGCAGAATACATGGCATCAGCTCCCAGGAGGAGCTGCCCTACATGCCATGATGTTCTCTTATAAAACAGACAAATGTTTCACCCACATGCTCTTGAACTTTCAAAGTCAATTCATTCCCCTCAGTCCTGGTCTGTGAAATTTTATATATTTTGTACATATTCCCAAATTATATCCCTTGACTTCCCTCAGTTGGGTAATTTCAAGAATGTCTAAATAGCTCAGACCTTTATCTAATTATCTTGACTGGATCTTCACTCAACTTTCTGCCTGAGAAAATGTCTTACTGATTATTAAATTTAAATAGAGAATTTGTGATTCCTACTTATGGTTAAAAAACTCCATGTTTATTACTCAATATATCCAACTACTTCATATCAGTGATTGTCTTCGTGGTCAATATGACCCATAAATGTATAGCCAGGAATTTGTATAGTCTTTACTCAAAGTCCTATCTCTTTCCATATTGCCCCTGTTTTTTGCTTTGCTTCCATAGGATATATCCCTGACCCTGTGTTCTTTTTAACAGTCTGTCATTTACCTTCAAATATGAATTAATATAATATGCTTTAACTAGTTACCAGGCATTATATAACTGCTGATAACATTTGACTTTCCTACAAGCTTCTAAATGTAAAATCAAATATAGTGATAAAATAATAGTGACTTGAGATCAAACCTTAATTAGAGTTTTATAAAGAAGATATTTAAATTTACAGTCACCTAAAAGTCATCTTTCCTATATTAATTCACTGAAGTATTACAGAAAAGCATTCTTAGCAACAGAAACAATCTCCCACATACCACTAATGAAGGATAATAAACAACTTCGTATATACAGAGAATTTCTATGAAAAAAATCATTTCAAAATAAAGACATTAAATATGATATAAAACCCTTTTATTATTGAATAAGTATTTTAAAATTTTATTATTTAATCTCTCTCAAGTGTTGCAACAAAAGTTAATGTACTTTTATTGTTTTGCCATAACAGTTATTTTTGTTCACTGAAATTGTAAAATTCTATAGTAGCTTATCAACACCTACCTTCTTCTTTTAGGAAAATGTACTTGTGTGATTCTTCAGCACAATTATTGTGGTTCATAAAAACTGTGTTATTATGTTGGCTTAGTATAATATTCTTTTTACATAAAAATAACTTACAGTTATTCTCTCTTCTGGTGGTAATTATAACCCAAGTCCATTGCAGTAATAAACTTGGGCTGAGTATTTGATGGACCACTTTATTTTATTCTAATTGCTCTTTTTCTATTATGACTATTTATTATTCCTTCATAAATGTGATGCACGGCAACAGTAAAGTGCAAAGACACTGACACATCTACTCTTTTCTAGAGGTGTCCTTTTTCTTAGGCAGAGGTCTGAAGTTGTTATTTATTTGAAGCACTGGAAAATATTCCAAAGACATATTCTCTCAGGGGGTTTTACCATGAAAAAGAGCTGTGTGAACACTTATTATTGAAAAGTACCAACATTCCCCATGAGACATGTCAAGGTGGCCTATGGCAGCTTCATTCCTAACTTCACTGAAATGAAGAATAAACAAGCAATAGGAATGAACACAAAGAAGGCATTTGCATAGGTGGAAATATGCCTCATGGTGTTTACAATTGAGGTTGCACAAACCTGGTAACTAGTTTGATAAATTTCCTTTGAAATACTGACCACAGGGAAGATGAAATCTATATATTATATTTTTATAATACGTATTATATAGGTCTTCTTCTTTTCATTCCAAATGTATTATTTTGTTTTTTTGTTTTTTTGGTATTTTGTATGACTCTAGAAAATATGAAAATGTTTCTGCAGAGATAAACACTTTCCTGAAACTGATCTTGCACAAAATATATTGATATTATGTGACCTATTATAAAAGGAATGTGATAATTTTTCTGCAAAGACCTCCAGTTGTAATTTAACATAAAAAAACACAAAAATGCAATTAAACTATATTGTATTGTTATCCCCAATTTATAAGCCCATTGTGCAGCAACTTAGTGAAAGAAATTCTAGATCTAATGATATTGTTAGACAAGACATTTTACCTATTTTGATTCAGCTTAATTTGATTTAAACACATTTTCATTTGTCTTCTCCTCTGAAACTGCTGATTAAATATTTCAAAATATTTACATTATCTTCTTTCTTTTGCCAAGATTGAATTCAGTTTTGAATTTCTTGTCTGAATGATTTGTTGGATATAAGTGTTTGCTATGCTTTCCACATAAGTCTGATGTGCTCCACATTCCTGTAATTCTAGGATATATGGTCTTAACCCACACAGAAAGACCAAAAAACAAAAACAAACAAACAACCACACCCCCAAAAGCAAAGAAACCAAAGCAAATTTCATTTGTGTACGTTAGTTCAGCTGGATGCATGCTCTACCCATTGACATTCATAACAAAAGTTATGTTGGACTTGACTTCAATATCCTTAGTGATGGAGCACACTTTCCCTAAGGTGAGCCTTCCATTCTGGGACAACTGAAATTGTAAAAATAAGTAAATAAATAAACAGAATGTTACTAATAATTCAATTCCTGTGTCTCTGGAAAACCACTATTTTTCCCAAGTCTCCCTCTATGTGTTGATGCTGTGGAACTCACAAATCTATAACAGGTGTTAATGCTATTAAAAACAATTTTATTCCATAAATAATACACATATATGCCATTTTATTTTTAATATTTTTACACAAACTATGTGCCTTGTAGACAACTGTAAAGTGGAGATCACTTCATTTAAAAAATAAATTTATCAGAAAGCTCATATATCATGTAATCATAATAATTATTTAGGAATCTATTTTTCAAAATGCAAATATGTACAAGGGTATGCATATTACACACGACAGATCATCCTATATAAGGTAGTTTGTACCTTATATAAATATTTAATCATATAAGCCACCTCTCTTTGCTTCTAGACCTATAACTATACTCATGTTCCAGCAGGCCACAAAGAGTAAGGTACAAAGTATGAGCCATGAAAAGCTCAGATAAACACCAAAAGAACTGCATGCTTTTTCAAATTTACGTAAACATAAATCTGGGGGATATGTGTGAGAGTAAACTTACACAGATATAAAATTGCTTAGCTGGAATTTAGTGATATGGACTCATTAAACAGAAGTTTTGGATTCAATGTTTTAGATGAAGAAATATCCTTAATGAGTATCAGATTCTGGGTAGACAATAGTTTCTTCACCACTTTACTATTCTGTCATCTTCTAAGTTACAGAATTTCTTATAAAAATAAGGTGTCATTCTTTGAAAGAAATGCATCTATTTTTATCTCACTGTAAATATTTCTCCTTGTCTTATTTTTCAATGCTTTTATTTAACGTACTGTGTATGTGTGTTGGCGGTGGGGGGAAGGGTGTTATTCTGCTTGGGATTTGTATGGCTTCTTGGACTTGTGCGTAGAGGTTTATCATCAATTTTGGTAAATTCTTTTCCAGTATCTCTTCAAATATTGCTTGTGAAACATTTTCTACAACTATGCTTAGAATTTCAATCACTTGTATACTAAAACTTCTCATTGTATTCCATTGTCACTTTTCATTATTTTCTGTATTCTTCAACTTTTCCCCCTTTTATTCTTCACTGTTAATATTTTCTACTGATCTAGAAAATATTCTGATCTTCTGCTATGTCTATTCTATAATATTCATCTGACTTTTTAATTTTACTTAATACATTTTTTGTTTTAGAATTTGCATCTGATTTTTTTTTCTTTATAGACTGAGATTCTCAGGTGAGATGTTCCTACTTTCATCTATTTCTTAAACATATTAAACACGGCTATTTAAAGTCCATATTTGATTACTACAAAATCTGAATCTATTTCAGGTATGTTTACATTGTCTTTTTTTTTCTTGCTTTTAGGTCATTAGATTCTATTACAAGATATGCCTTCTATTTATAAAAATATTAATTTCTGATACCTTATATGGTAAATTACAGAGCCTCTGAAGTATACTGCATATCTCTCAAGAGGAGTTAGTGCTTGTATGGATGACAGTGAGAGTAGGGTGATAAGCAATTGATCCCATGAACAAATGTATTTGTTTGAAGTCCTTTAGGTAGGAGGGAGGGGAGGAGTCATTTCTAGTTCTAGTTTGCCCCTTATTCCTAGGTTATGCTCATCAGGCATCTCAGTAGGAATACTAGCATGTTGATCAAGCACACAGTTCCTTGTTAATCCATATATCCTATTGTTTTTCCTCCTCAGCTTTGTGAATCAGCTTTATGTCTGGTTGCTTTCCTCCTTAGAATTTGGCAATAAATCATAGTCTAAATTCACATAAAAAAGTCAGGCTTATGCTGTGGTTTCCTTCTCTCTGGTTCCATTTGCATCAGGAAGAAAACAGCCTGAGTAGGGGAAAGATAACGGGAATATTTATCATCAATATATCTATTTACTATTGATCTGTCTTTCTACCTACCTATCTATATATCATCTAGACCTCTGCAAGTAAGTGCACATATTAGTATTTTCACATACAGATTTACTTATGCAAAATATTGAGTGTTTCCGGATCTGTTATTAATTAGTACAATAAAAATATCACACGGTTTCTACATTTCTTAAAGAAGAATGTAGGAGAAAGGCTAATGAATAATTTGTTCCTAAGCCCATTGTTCCCTTAAAGATTGCTGTTTAGCACCTCATACACAATGGGAAATGTTCCCATTTTCATGTAAAGTTTAGAATTATAAAATCTTATTATCTTTCAACATGATATCAGTATTGAACAATAATAAGATCTTTTCTTGAATAGTAGATAATACTATGAAATGTTGGCTTTTGTTATGTACTTTTGAGTATTCTGAAATGACAGCTTTAAAATGAAATAGTGCTCTGACCCATAGATTTCAAAAAAGTTATTATAAATTTGTTTCTTCTTATAAATGGGCTACATTGAGTGGTATAATCTTTTTTTTACTTCCTAATAGAAACAAAATTCAAAGGCTAAAGCAACAGCAGCAACAAAAATACAGAGAATATTCCATTTTAATAGTTAAATATTTATTTATTTATTATGTGACACCTGAGCAGCTGAGATAAAATGACAATAAAACAACAAAAATCATACATTGCATGTTGAATACTCTACCATTATAAAATTAACACACAATGATTAATACAGAAGAAATAATTTAATAAATATTTCTGACATACTGCTTACTATTTCTGAGATACTTTAGACCCCTACTTCACTTTCCAAGTTGGGAATCAACACACACACACACACACACACACACACACACACACACACACACATATTATTTTAATAGCAAACTTTTTACTACTAAAATATGCATTCAATTTGGAAGTTAGTTATCATTTATTAAACTCCCACAATAAGATAACTAATTTCAGAAACGTATACAATTTAGTCATGACACAAAAAATTACAATATAGCTATAATATTCATTTTTAAAAATACAATTACTTCAGGCAAAATTATTCAAATGACTTTCTTAATCTCACACAGCTGGCAAATCTGAATTCAAACTCTAGTCTGTCTACCTTCAGAGTGCATGCACTTTCCATTATGTCATCATTTTCATGCTTACATATAACATGAAGTATAATTGATAAATTGGGATGGGAGAGCAATAGATTATGGCCTTGAAGGCCAAGTAAGGAAGATTGTAGAATATAGGACAGAGTGATAGGTGGATACTGTGCTTAGAAAATTTGATTTCATCATCTGTTCATAGTATACACTGAAGCAGTTAGAGACAAAATAAGCAAGGCAATACACACACTTAAGGCTCTATTCTAATTGGTTAAGAATAAACCAATGGGCCTTGGAAAAGAATAATATTAGCCATTATCAGAAAAAGTAAAAAAAAGGAGAGGTAGGAAAACTCTAGGAAAAAGGAATTAAGATAAACTGCACCCACCCTCCAAAAAAAAAGATGAGAAATTTAGAATGTTAAGCTGTTTCACTGGGAAAATTGGAAACAGTGTGGCTATTAACTATAACTAACTTGAAAATGCATCTGATAAATGTTGGGGGAGGGGGCTCTGTCTTTAATCTTTCATATATGAAGAATACTGTTTTTTAAAAAGAAACTATCTGTGCAGGTGTTAGATTATGTTCCATGAAGCAGTAGAGTAATATAGAATATTTGTGAGATTTATTATCTGGCCACCCATGATTTAAAACTTGTTTCCCTATTATTTAAACTATGGTCGTTAGTAGAAAACGTATTCTTTGTCAGTTTACTAACTTATAAAACAGAAATATAAACATGTATCAGGTAATATCATGGTGAAAGTTACACAACATGTATGCCTGGATAGTGTAGGCATTCAATAAAGAATTATATAAGTGTAAAGAGTTGATTTTTTCCCCCAAAGACCAACATATATAGGAATATCTTTGCAAATAAAAACAATATATTTGTATAAATGTTTTGAAGATCACTCAGAAATAATAGTGTCCTATCAAGATATCTAAAGATAATCTGATTTTCTCCCCCCTTTTATAATTATCAAACATTACAAAAATAACTATAGGTGTATTTTTAAATTTTATTTTATTTTTTCAGGAATTACTCCAGTCAATATTAATATAAGGACTCAGTTTATTACAAAATAAAATATTTGTTCTATCCTTTTTTTCTGGACACTCAAGATCACAAATGATCTTTGTACTGATCCTTCAATTTTCCCTTCATATCTGTTATCTTCACTTTTTGCCATTAAAATAATACAGGAAAATATCCTTATTTTTCCCATGTGACAACTTTTGTTTTTTGCAACATTGTTCATCAGCCTTTTACTGCTGCCTATGTGGATTCCCTAAATTTGTTTTAATTTCTTATACATTTTAATTCACACATATTTACTTCATCTTTCCCCATTGCCTGATTTTTTTCTCAAACTTTATCTCTTTTTGACCATACCCGAGTTTACATTAATGATGTTACTTTTGGAAAGCACCTAAGGATGGGAGCTGTTTCCTAGAGAACCCAACCACATGATTAGAGGGTTGGAACTTTCAGTTCCACTCACCTAACCTCTGGGGAGGGGAGAGAGGCTGGGACTTGAATGGATCCAATGGTCAATGATGCCTTGTAACAAAGCTTCCAATAAAAGCCCAAAAGGGCAGTGTTTGGAGAATTTCCAGTTGGTTGAATACTTGGAGATTCGGGGAGAGTGTCACACTTGGAGGGAATTTGGAAGCTGCTTGTCCTTTCCTCCTACCTTGTCCTACATCTCTTTCTTCAGACTGTTCCTGAGTTATATCCTTTTATAATGAGCCAGTAATCTAGGAAGTAAAATGCTTCTCTGAGTTCTGTGAGCCACTTTAGCAAATTAATCAAACTCAAGAAGGAGGTTGCCAGAACCTCCAATTTATAAGAGGTCAGTCAGAAGCACAGGTGACAACCTGGACTTTCAACTGGTGCCTTAAAAGGGGGGTGACAGTAGGTGAGGGCAGTCTTGTAGGACCAAGCCCTTAACTTGTAGGATGTGAAGCTATCGCCAGGTGAATAACGTCAGAATTGAGTTGAACTGTAGGACACTCAGCTGATGTGTGAGAACTGCTTGGTGGTATGGGGAAAAAAAAATGCTTTGGAAACTGGTATTAGAATCATAGTAGGCTCCCTTAAGGAGGGGTCATAATCTTGGGTGAGACAGTCCCTTCAACCAAGGTCAGCTGATGGAAAGGGACTGAGTCCTGCACCATTAAAAGGCAATATTCCCGTCAGCTAGGGAGAACGAATACCTTTGTCTTGAAGGGTACTTTTGTGTCTATGACAAAAGTATAAAAGCAATTAAAATGTGTGTAATGGGAAGGCATATTTTTAAATGTTTACTCATTTATTCTAGGATCCTACACACCATTTTGCCTTAGAACTCCATACTGGTTGTATCAACAAATACTTTATAACACACACAATGTAATTATTTACATGTAAGTCTCAAACACTTGTTTATGATCATAACAGCACTATTATTTTGAGTCATTCTTTAAGAGGAATTTCTAAATTCTTTAGTGTGCCATGGACGTAACAGGAGCCAGAACTGCAGTGTTTCATGGAATGAAGATCTTCTCAGAGAAGGTGAGAAAATGGAGAAAGCAGAGAATTTCCATGTCAGAGGCCTACAGTAAAAGCAAGAGACAGAAGTGCCTCTCTTTGTGCTTTTTTCTTCCATTTTTCTCATTTGCCATGGAACTCCCAGAAGAGAAAAAAATGTTAGAAAATTCCAATAAATCAGACAGCCAAGGACAAATAATTGCATTCTTGGATAGAAATGCATAGCTTGGGAGATTCCAAGCCTCTAAGACTCCTCCAATATATCTTGGGAAATATAGTATATCATTTGCTGTGAAATTTGGCCTAACTGATGGACTTGCAGAACATTACTGGCTCAGCAAGTTCTATAGAGGTGTGTAAGCATTCCAAATATTCCAATAAACCACAATGAGGAAACCCCAAAGGGCTGAGAGGGCTGGACATCAGGAAACAGTCTGCAGTAGAACAAACGAGTGGAGAGTGTGGATACTTGTATTCTGATACAAATTTCTAAGTCCACAGACCATGGCAGTGAATACTGTTATAATGCCCAAAAGATTAGCTTGGACAGGTTGCAAATTAGTGGTCATAAATGCATTGACCAGATCAGCATACGCCAGCCCAGGCCAGAAAAATCACTTTGCAACCAGAATTCTGATGTCTCCTCCCCTATCCCAAGTACTCAGGAAGTCATACAGGAGATAAGCAGACAGTATAGGGAATCTGAGCACTCACCTGGAAAAAACTGAGTCATCAAAAGCAGACTATTTAAACCAGCTCAAAGAAGAACTAAGAATATGAATTTATTGCAAACTTAAGTGACTGATCAAACTGGAGGACATTGTGAGATAATTAATTGCCAACTTACTTTTCCCAGCTCCCCAGGTAGGAGAGGACAGTGGAAGTGATCATCCAGTTATAGGATATAAAGATGCTACATTTTGAATAGCATGAGTATTTTGAGTGAAGTTGTTATGCAAATGTTCAGATGAACTGACTTAAATTCAGGAACCTCTTTTAAAACCCTGCATTTCTTTCATTTACTTGCTATAGTTAGTGCATAAAGACCACAAAAATTAAAAAAAGTAAGTCATCAGCTGAGAGCCATACTAATCAAAATCCACAATTATCTATCAGTTTTAAAGTAAGAAAGAGAAGGATCTTCTGGAACTCAATAAACTAAGGCAAAATTGCAGAAAGGTAAAAATGAATATAAAAGAAAGTCATGCAATATTGCAAATATATTTGAAGAATTAATGTGTCAGAAAGATAAGCTGTTTGGAATCCTGAATAGAGAAACCTAAAATCAAAAATTGATCTTGTTCATACTTCATTGTCTAGCAGATATGAGAATTCCTGTCATAAAAAAAGAGTAATCTACTTTAGATCAAAAGGTATATTTATGCATTTATTCAATACTTGAATGCTTACAATAATGGAGGCCCTGTGCTGTGCATGAGGCATTCAAAGATGAATAAGACATGGGCCCTGTCTCTAAACACTTCACAATCTTCTGGGAATGATAGACAAAAAAGCAAAGTATCACATAAAGGGTATTAAATGCCATGATAGAGGGTATGGAGAGAAACAGGAAACATCTGGCTTGGAATGGTCATGGAAGACTTCTCTGGGGAGGTGGTACCTCATGCTAAAGGTAGGAGGTAGGCAAAATCATAAGGAATTAAACAAAGTTATTAGCAATAATATTCCCGGCATGAAGAATGTCATATTATATATCAAAGGACAGAAATGGTTGACTGTGTATAACACATTTAAAGGACGGATATTTCACATGGGAAGAAAATGAGATATCCTATGATAAAGAGTAAGCTACTATTCTGAATTGTAGATAGAGACCATTTCATATTGGTCAATTCACATTAAAATGTCACAATAAAACATATGAATTTTATCTTTAACGTAAGGGGAAATAATTTCTAAATTTAAAGCAAGAGTACGATATCATCATATTTGCTCTTTAGTAAAAGCGATATTCTTACTATGGCAGAGAATAGTTTGAATGGAAACAAGAAAAGATTGTAAGGAAGTATTCCAGGTCTTGAAAATACAAACATGACAAACTAATCTGAGATCTTTAGACTAACAGTAGGACAAAAACACAAGTAATTTAAGTTATTGAGCAAATTGGCTTAGCTGATTGGATGTGGGGAAGTGGAGAGAAAGGAGAAATCAAGTATGAGCCTTGATTTCTGCATTATTGGCTAGATAATAGTTAATGCCACTCCCTGAATGTAGAATGTAGCAGGAGAAGGAGCTGTTTGTTTCATTGTTAGCTTGTTTTCCAGGGCAGGGACTGTGAGAAGGAGGTGAGTTCAGTTTCCATTTGATCCACCCTGAATTAGATATGCTTAGGAGTTACTCATATTTATCAAAATGTGAAATGAGTAACCAGTCATATATTTCAAAGCTTGAGAGAACATTTCATGGTGAAAGTGGTGATTCCACCATTCTTCAGATGAATAGTGGCATTTGAAGCAATGTATATGAGTTAGAATACCCTGAGGAAATCCTGAGAATTAAAACTGAAGAAGGACAAGGAGGGCAAACCTAAAGAGAACTGAACTTTTAAATGGTGAACAAAGGGAAGCAGAAGCTATATGAGAAAAAGAATAGAAGTATCTGGATATTAAGGAAAGACAAAATAGACTCCATCATTAGAGAAGTGCTTTGGAGACCAAGAGGAAGTATAATTCTTAAATCGAAATGTTTATTAATAACATTCTACATCTCAGAGAAAGTAAGTCAGAATTGAAAAGTGCTAAATGAATGCCTGGGCATCCTGAGATAGGTGAAGTCATTGAAAAATAAGGAAAATATTATATAGCATAGTCTACTAAGTTTTTGAGAAGTTTAGCTACAAATTAGGGAATGCACTTGAAGTTACATGGAAAATACCAGACTGAATTTTATTATTTTTAATACAGAAAAAAAATGGAGGGGGCAAGGCTATTAATGAGTACGAAGTTGTGATATTCAAGATAAAGAGGAATTGTTGAACATGATTCATTAACAGATCATGGTATTACTGACTTGTGCACAATAGCAGATCCTTTTTTGGTGGTAAGGGCATAAATTTGGATGAAGATGCAGATATTGGTGGAAGGTGGGTTGAGGAGGAAAATTTGAGGAAGTTTACATTTAATGACCCCTTCTTCCTGTGAAAGAGTGTGGTCCTCTGCTGAGAGTATATGGGGAATGTAGGTATGGGGCTTGAAGACAGTGAAAAATATTTGGAAAAGATGTTTTAAAAAATGAGGGAGTGAACACACAGAAAGCTTGCAGGTCACGGGGACAACTAAGATAATACTGTTGATTATTCCTTTTTATTGGATCCAATTCACATGTCTCTGAAATTCTCTCATAATCATGTTGGTAAATTAATTGCACCGGCAGATCTTACAGAGTGGATACAAGGTGGATCTCACAGGAGGCTAAAATGGAGGACAGGGACCTACTGGATTTAAGGACTTGAAAAGAGTTGAGGTCACAGAAAAAATTATGGGGTTTAAAATGAGTAGGAAAATAATAAATCCAGTGCAGAGATAAGCAATAGGAAAAATGGAGATATCAGGAGACAAGAGTTTCCAACAGTTGAAGAAGAGGAGCAGTATAGAAGGAAGCAGAGGACTGGGCAAATTCAAGAGATTCAGAGTGTGATGTAGTGTTCAAATGCCAGCAGTGGACTTGGCCAGAATGTTGTTCATTAAAACAATCTCACTGGTCTTAATTTAATTATTATTTATTTATTTGTTTATTTTTGGCTGTGTTGGGTCTTCGTTTCTGTGCGAGGGCTTTCTCCAGTTGCGGCAAGTGGGGGCCACTCTTCATCGCGGTGCGTGGGCCTCTCACTATCATGACCTCTCTTGTTGCAGAGCACAGGCTCCAGACGCACAGGCTCAGCAGTTGTGGCTCACGGGCCCAGTTGTTCCGCGGCATGTGGGATCTTCCCAGACCAGGGCTCGAACCTGTGTCCCCTGCATCGGCAGGCAGACTCTCAACCACTGCGCCACCAGGGAAGCCCACTGGTCTTAATTTAATGCAGTGAGGATGAAACAACAGATTGAAAAAATCAAACCAAAGGACTCCCACATTTTCAGCCCTGTATCCAATTAACCTTCCTTTTCAGCAACACGTTCTGGTATAAGTGCTAGATGTTTAACATTGGAAGATCCACAAATATTCTTTGCCTCAGCTTTTTACTGATACAATTTTGAATTCACACAATTTTTGAAAAATTGTAGTAACCCACACTTAAATAAACCTACATAAAACTTTCAGCCTCACTAGAGTTCAGAAGATGAGTAAATGCGTGTTAACGTTTTTGCTATTAAATATGCAAAAATTATGGGTGAAGAATGGATTGGAAGTTTGAGATTAACAAACTATTATATACAGGATGGATAAACCAGGGCCTACTGCACAGCACAGGGAACTGTATTCAATACCCTGTGATAAACCATAACGGAAAAGAACATGAAAAAGTATATATATGTATATATATATATATATATATATATATATACATATATATATACATACATATATATACATATATGTGTATAACTGAATCATTTTACTGTACAGCACAAATTAACACAACATTGTAAATCAACTATACTTCAATAAAATAAATTTTAAAAAATAAAATATAATAAATATGCAAAAATTAAATGGAATTTTCTTAAATATTACCTAGTATGTGGTACATAAAAGTAGTGACATCAATAAAAAGCAGTAATTCATTCAAATGATCATATTACCAGATCTCAGAACCCTTTAGTTTGCACATATAACCAGGAAATCTGCTTCCATACATGGTTTTAAGGTAAGCAGAGTCATTTAGGGATAAAGGAAACAAATGCTGGCAGTGTTTTGAAGTTAATTTGAGAAGGAGTTGGCTACTTAAAAAGTATTTGTGAGATAATAGCCTCTCCTTATTCATCTGAAGTTTCATATAATTAGTTGTTATTGTGGAAATAAACAAAACATCTAAGAAGAAATTCATTTGGGTGTTCATGGAGAGGCTTTTGTGTTACATTAATTGGAGTCTAAGAGGGTAATGCAAACCTAAGTATGTTTCATTGAAAGGAAAGAAAAATAACAGAATATATAGCCTCACCTAATGTTTTAGTTCCTCATAGTTACCAATATCCTAATGATACATTCAATTTTTAATCTTTATATGCTTTTTGTCTGATTTAACGGATTCTCTTTAGGTTTCAGGCACTAATCTCAAAATTTCATAAACTGCTTCCTTTTCGTCAATGAAACCATCTTGCAAAACAGTTTAGAATATTTATTAAGGAGGTTTTAAGAAACACTGCCTTAAAAATTTATAAATTTATAAATAATGGGGAGATTCATATTGATTTAACTATTAATCTTTTACAAATGCTCTGTGTAAAAATCTTTTGGATCAAACAAACTTGAACAGTAAAGCATTCAGAATTAAAATTATAACAGTCAGTGATTGAAGCATATCTAAAAAGCTAGAATTTAGTTAATGGATAGTGTCTTAACAGCATCTCCCAAACACTCCCTTTAATTTTTTTTTTTTAAGTTTGAGATTTCTATTTATTTATTTTCAACACCTTTATTGGAGTATAATTGCTTTACAATGTTGTGTTAATTTCTGTTGTATAACAAAGTGAATCAGCTATACATATACATACAGAACCATATCTCCTCCCTCTTGCGTCTCCCTCCCAACCTCTGTATCCCACCCCTCTAGGTGGACACAAAGCACCGAGCTGATCATTTTTAATATAGTTTTTTTCACCATTACAAAAGTAATTCCAGAATAGTAAATACAGTTTGGAAAGTCAAAATAGAAAACACACAAATTATCAGTTTTATCACCTAACAAAGAGTACAAATTTCTGTATTTATATTTGATAGGAAAATCTCCCTCATTATTGTACAAACAATTGACTGAAGAAAGGATAATCTTTTCAACTAGTAGTGCTGGAACAATTGGACAGCCATAGTCAAAACTCAACCACACACACATTCACACACACACTCACAGAGACCCTCACCGTAAACCTCACCCCACATCTTATAAAAATTAACTGAAAATTGATTATAGTTTTAAATATAAAACTATAAAACTTGTAGAAGAAATCACAAAATAGAATAATTGGGACCTGGGGTATATGACGACTTCTCCATCATGACCAAAGAAAGCATAAAGCATAAAAAATAAAATAGACAAATTAGACTTAATACAAATATTAATGTAATATAAACACCTACTAAAGTAAGTGTTGCTTTGTGAAAAACTCTGAAAAGCTAAAGATATGCAAACCAAGTATCTGACAAAGGAAAAATTAAAACCCTCAAAATTCAACAGGGAAAATAACAGGCAAAAGATGTAAACAATTTTTTCACTAATGATGATATACATATGGATGGCAAATAAGCACGTGAAAATGTGCTGAATTTCATTAACCATTAGAGAACTGTAGGTTAAAACCCCAATGAAATATCATTACATACCTATTGGAATGGCTAAAATGCTGGCAAGAATTTGGAGAAACTAGTTATTTCATATATTTCTGGTAGTAGTGTAAATTGGTACAACCACTCTCAAAATTATTTGAAGGTATTTATAAAACTAATCTACACTTACAATATGATCCAGTAATTGTACTCTCAGACACCTATCCTAGAAAAATGAAAGCCCATTTCATATCAAAACATACATGAATGCTCATAGCATCTTTTTTGTAGTAGCCAAAAATTGGAAACAACACTGACCTTCGGTGGGTGAATGGCCAAATAAAATGTGATATACACATACCATGGCTTATTAGTGAGCAATTGATAAAACAAAAACAAGAAAAAACAAAATAAAACAAAAACCACTATTGATAATGTGTAACAACTTGTCTGAATCTCAAAGGCACTGTCTTTAAAAGTGAAAAAAGTCAGTCTCAGGAGGTTATATGCTTTATGATACTGTTCACATAACAATCTTTAAATGAAAAGCTATAGAGAACTAGAAGATATTAGCAATTTAGTGGGTAGGGTGAGGAGGGAAGGTACAACCATAAAGAGCAGGAAAGGATATTTATTCGTGGAGAAGGAACAGTTCTGTATCTTGACTGTGGAGATGATTACAGAAATCTCTAAACATAGAATAAAATTACATTAAACAACACAGACACACACAAGTACATATAAAACCAGGTGAAAACTGAATAACATCTGTATCCTAGTTAATAGTAATACACAAATATCAATTTCCTGATTTTAATATTATATTGTAGTTATATAAAATGTTACTATTAGGGAAAGATTAGTAAGGTTGCACAACATTTGTACTATTTTGTAACATCCTCTAAATTACAATTATTTGAAAATACACAAATTAAAATATCAAAGAAGTGGAATAAAGGGAATAATAAACAATATAGGCAGAAATAAATTAATTTGAGCACAGATACACTGAAGAAGATGACAATGTGAAATGCTTTATATTATTTATTTATTTATTTTATTTTATTATTTTTTTTTTTTGCGGTACGCGGGCCTCTCACTGTTGTGGCTTCTCCCGTTGCGGAGCACAGGCTCCGGACGCGCAGGCTCAGCGACCATGGTTCACGGACCCAGCCGCTCCGCGGCATGTGGGATCTTCCCGGACTGGGGCACGAACGCGTGTCCCCTGCATTGGCAGGCGGACTATCAACCACTGCGCCACCAGGGAAGCCCTGAAATGCTTTTTAATTTGAAGAAACAAGTAAAATAGCCAAATATCTGACAAGAAAGAAGGAAATAAGGAGATTATGGAAATAAAGAGACAAGAAAGCATAGGATATTTTCTAAATTATAAGTAAAATGCTTTGATGAAAAGTATGCCCAATGTATGTGAAAACTATCAAAAGACTTAGTTTTTACAAATATAAATTAAAATATTATAAATATGTGAGATACATTTAGATTTTTTAAATCTAAAATGTGAATGTGAATCAGTCTTAAAATTTTACAGACATAAAATCATCTATGCCAGACAGCTGAGAAGTTAGTTACACAAACTTTATGGAAAGGAAATAAACTATCTTCCACTAATGTTACAGAGATTACTTTCAGAGGCAAGGTGTCCAGCTCTGTTATTACACTCGAGTACGCTTTAGACACCCAAATCTTTCAGGGCATATAAAACAGAGACACCTTAATGCAATCTTGGTTATGAACAGAGAAGCACAAATCAAAAATAAAGTTAAACAAAATAAATCAAATATTTATTTCAAAATAGAAATTCAGGAGGATAATTTTTTTCTCAGAACACTAGGAATTATTTGTATATTTAAATATCACAATATGGTACATTAATAAACTAGAAGAGAAAAATATCATACCAATGAAAATATCATACTACATGAAAAAATAATTCTATTAAATGTAATATTATAGTACATATTATATTTATTATCAGATTTTAATAATTTTAAAACTTTTTTTAGCAATCTATAGAAAGAAATATCCTTAATTAGAGTAAATAGACAAATATATAAAATAAATATATTTTACATTAGTAAAATATTAGTAAAAGATCATTTAAGTATAGGAAAATAATAAGATTGTTTCTTAACACTTGTCCTGTTTTTAGAGCTAAACATATACTATACCTATAAATAAAATGGAATATTCACAAGGCCTTCATGGAGAAAATTATAAAATTTTAGAGAAAATTATTTGAAACATCCTATATACATTGAGAGATATTTCAAGTTTATGAATGGGAATACACAAACCCAAAATTTATAATCTGGAAATTTCCTGGACTTTTTCTTCAGTTATTTCTATGACTGTTTTACACACATCTCTCTCTCTCTCTCTCTCTCTCTCTCTATATATATATATATATATATATATATTCATAAATATATATGAAACTCTTTTCTATTTTTTTGATCTTCATTTTTCCAGCAGCCTGTTCTATCATCTTCAATGTCTCTACAGGAAAAGAGAGACATATAGATTGTCAGGTTTTACTTTACTTGCATAAAAGGGGAGAGGGTACACCATGACCTGTTCAACACAAAAGTAAGGAGAGGTCTCATTTGGTGAGCTGATTCACATTCTGAAAGTCTCTGTCCTTCCCGAGCATATTACTGTACTGTTTATGTAAAGGGTTTCTTATGAGCCTTAACTTGTGGGCCAAAGTAAATTCTGTGCAAGCAGGATTGAAGGTGGGGAGTATTCTTTCCACAGACAATTCACCTCTTTGATCTTTGGCCCACTTAAGGCTTCTACTCTATAGAGCTGTCAACTACAAGGGTACCCTTGTGAAGACTAGCTCCCAATACTGCTCTTCCCTTCTCTAGGTAGACTCTAAATTGTTTCACCTCTAAAGTAGTTTATCTGTTACAATGATGACTCACATTTTCAGTGCAGAAATATATCTAAATATTTGGATTATTAATATCTCCAATTCCAGTTATCTGGGTTTTTTAAATTATTATTAGTTTATTCCACTATATGGAATTTTTGTTTTAAGAACTTAGATAGGGAGGAATATAAATACTCTTGCCTTGAATTCCATTTTTAGTTGAAAGTGTTTTTATTTTTTACGTTAAAACTTTTTAATTTTGAAATATCTTTTTTATTTAAAGATTTATGTAAATGACTATTTCTTCAGTGGAAAGATTGCCAGAATGGAAACAAAGTAACTTCTTCCCAATAATTATATTTATAGATTTTATAATAGTTTTGAAGCATTTCATATTTTCCAGGCATGATGCTAAGTTCACCTTATGAATATCTCATCCAATCACCACAACAATCATGTGAGCTGCTGATAATTTTGCTATTTTTTTTTTCTGAGAAAGAAACTAAGGCTAAAGAAGTTTTAGTAATTTACCCATGATCTCACAGCTAGTATATAGTAAATGAGCTGAAGTTAATCTGACTGCAAAAGCTCCTCTTATTTGTGCAAAAAACATTGATTTGGGGAGGGGAACTTTTTAGCCTAGCATGCATTTGGAAATATAGCTTTTTTCAGGCACTGCCAGAAATAGTCATATATGTCTTTAAATGGGAAACCAGGCAAACATATATAAAAATTGAAATGGTTGCAGGTAGAGAAAGTGGAAATAGAAGGAAGAGGAAGATATGAGAGCCTTAATTGTGGAGCAATAAAAGAATCTTCGTGGAATCCCCTTTCCTAAGAAAGTTCCACAAAAGTTTACTACTAGTAAAATTGAAGACTATATGAAGTCAACAATAATTAAAATAAAATAAAATAAAACCACAGACACTTACAAGAGTTCCTTAATCTCTTGAACCATGCTTAACTATGCTCTTTTCTACCTCTCTTCATTTCTACAAACTGCCTAAAGAGGTGACAGCCTTTGTAAAATTGGAAAAGCCACAGGAGAATTGATATATTCAGCACTAGTCTGAGCTGCTTTACATGAGCCAGTGATGCTCAGTGTAATTTTGTGATTAAATCCAGATGCTTCTTTCCACTTGTAAAATTGTATTAAAGAAAGTATTATATAAAACATTAATCATGTCATTTTCCTTGATAAATCATAAGGGGTTCTTCTAAATAATCAAAGCTGCTAAGTAATATAAAAACATAAAGAGAGTAAGTGAAATTCTCCCATGGGTTAGCAGTTCAATTTAAATGGATATGTTTCATCAACACCTGTAATTTGCAAGACAGGTAGATTAGGTAACACCATCCATGAGGTAATGGAGAAAAAGTAAAGGTAACAGTATCAGCATAAAGGGTTTAAAGACGGATTCTAAAATTTCTAATATTCAAGCTAACTTACAGCAAGTTCTCTTTATTAATAGACTTCAGGGTATAATTTCAGTAATGTAAAAAAAATTTATTCAATGCCTAGCATGTGGTGTTTCTTGAAAGAAGTGTTATATTGCAAGGCCATATATACAAAATACCTCTTTGTTCATAATCTAATTGAAAAGTAAATATATAAATTAAAATACAAAGCTCAAATTTTGTTATAGACACATGAACAAAATTATATTATACTTAAGCACAAAAGCTGGATAAACTAACCTATGTTTGACGGAATCTCAGATACTTCAGAAGAGTTTTCTGGGCTGTAAAAGAAGCATGGAATTTTGTGAATTCTATTCATTTGAGTTCAAGTCTACAATTAGTAAATGTTGCTATTTTCAGAGACCTGCAAGACAAAAGCATAATGATACCAGTTATTTGGGGCTATATACACTTTGTGAGAATCAGACAGAGAAATGAAATATTCTGAATATAATGTGTTTTGAGATGTTAATATAAAGATATCGATATGAGGGGTAGCAGGAAAAGAGATGGGACCTGGTTTTGTAAGTTCAGGGAGCAGTGTTTACAATGTCATAGTGGTGTGAATGAGCAACTAATTTCACTCTCACCCTGGAACAGTCAATATGGTGGACATTATGGGTGAGTCTGGAGCAGTGACTTTACAAAGTTGGATTTATTCTGTGACAATTAAGATAGTGAATTTTAAGCAGAAGAGTGGCAGCATTGATTTCATTTTTCAGCAACTGATAAGGATGGCATGGAGGAGAAAGCTCCTCCTGTAAGTCTTAAAGCTGGTGAAAACCTACACTCATTCTCAGAAAGAGAGTCTGGAGAGAAAAACTAGGATGTTAGAGATATTTTTGCAATACAGTTGACGAAGGCTGGTGAATAAATGGATGTGAAGTGAAGAATATCAGAGGAAAAAAGGGAAAAATAATTTTGAGTTTAGAGCTTTGGTTTCAGTGTTATAGCTGGAAAGCATCACTCACAATGTAGTATTGCCAGGCAGTGCACTTAGAAGGTGAGGGCTGGGGATTTTACAAGATCCAGATGTACATCATTTGTGGATTATTTTAAATGTTTGAGATACTTGTGAAATATACAAGAGTAAATATCTCATAAGCAACTGAAAGTCTGCAAACAAATGACAGGTAGAAAAATTCCAGAGTCATCACAATTTAGATGCTGATAGAAGCTATAGGAATACCTGCAGTCAGTCAGGTAGAAATTATAGATCAGAAACAGGAGGTCGTCTCTATTTTTAAAAGACTTATGAATATATGCTTTTAGGACATCAGTTTAAATCTGCTGGAGATTTGAATTCTCATAACCAATTTGAATTGAACAGCAAATATTTTCCTTCCTAGATTATAAAGTGTAAAAGTGGTTTTCTGTATTAAAACATGCAGATAATACTCCACATTCAGTTTACCAGAAGTGTTTCCACCACGACCTAATTCTTCAGAGGTCAGGAAAAGAAAGCAGCAAAATTGTTTGTCATTTATTCTATTGGGGGACCAGCGTTAATGCAGAAGCTGATTATAGAGTTGCCATCGCTTGCCATTATCAGAAAAGTGAAAAATAGAAATAACTTGGAATGAAATAAAGGCCCAACTTAAAACTAAAGGGAAAAGAGCATCGTTTGTAGAGAAAACTTAAAAGCTTAACTCCCCAGATAGCGGTAACTTTGCTTTGACTCTCTCCTGGTTTCTGAAAAGAAGAGTAAAGAGCAAAGGAGAAATCTTCTAAATGTATGTCATGTCATCTCATAGAGATGTATAAAAGGGAAAAATGTTGATAGCATACAGAATGACATTTCAACTATTTGCCTCTCTTGAGTCTGTTTTCCATGGGTCTAATTTTCACTCCCAATTCCCTTGCACATGAAATAACTTTGGTTGGTAGTCAGGTTTGTTAATCAACTATGCTGAAACATAGTTAGAAATCTTTGCAAGTATTAACAATTGTTTAACATTTGAATTTGCTTACCATATTACCTTATTAGTTTAGTACATAACTTGGCATTTATCTGTTCCTTTTAAAAATGAAGAATGACTTTACTTTTGAAGTTCATTGCCAATAACATATATATTAATTCTTCCTATTAAGCCCTCCAACTCTTCTACCCCTTCATTTTCATAAATTTAATTCTGTCCTCCATTCCTCATCAACTTATTTGCATATGTCAAAAGACCTATGGTTCTTTTATTTTCAGTTGATTGTTATTCAAATGATGTCCAGAGTATCATTTTTCTAATAATGATATTGATCTCTTAGCTTGGACTTCCTTAACAAAATACCATAGACAGGGTGACTAAACAACAGAAATTTATTTTCCCACAGTTCTGGAAGGTGGAAGTCCAAGATCAAGATGCTGGCCAATCTGATTCCTAGTGAGAGTTCTTTTCATGTCTTGTGGATGGCCACCTTCTTACTGAATCCTCACCTGGAAGCAAGAAAGAAGGGAAGAGAACACTCTGCTCTCTCTTCTTATAAGGAGATTAACCCTATCATGAGAGCCCAGTCCCCATGACCTCATCTAATCCTAATTAAGTCCTGAAGCTCATCTCCAAATACCATCACATAGGGGCTTATGGCTTCAACATATAAATAAGTGGTGTAGGGGGAGAGACTTTCAGTCCATAGCAATGTTTGTATTCAATTTTAAAGCAAATTACATACATCTGTATCAGGACTATTTTATCAATTTCCAGAATTCTCTTCCACGCTTGTTTATAGCATGGCATGGCCAAGGTGAACAAATAAGTTTTACTTTTCTTTTAGCTATTTATTTTATATATTCCAGTTATTCTATTCAATGCTACTTGAGTGCTATTTATGAGGCATTCCTTATTTGAGAATTTTTTCTTGTTGCCATCCACGTGAACAACAATTTAATTTGCTTTGGTGTAAAGTTCTCTAAATACGGCCCCTCCCCAAATGTTTCTCCATTGTCTCTTGGCTTTTACTGTTGGAAATAAGTCTTAATTTGAATTATGTGTGGACTTTAACTTCTGTTTTTAAGCTTTTCAGTGCATTTAGGATTTTAATTTGTTCTTCCACCACCACCATTATCAACAATAAAAACAAACAAAAAAACCACTACATTTCTTGGAAAGGAATGTCTTAAACAATTTGTCTGAAATGTTATAAATACTTGCAGTGGGCATACATGAGCTTATTTCGACTTAGAAAATACTATCTCATAATTAGTTATTAAGTTATTGCTCTCCATTTGTTCCATTCTTTAGAAACATTGTGCTGTCAGTGGTAGTGCTGAGTCCTTACATCTCCACATGTATCTGCTTCTTTTTTGTTGGTGTAATCCCATGCTTTTACGTTCTGTAGAGAGTCTTGTTTGTCCTCCACATTTAGATTTAATTTTTGAGAGCAATTTTTTAAAAATTTACTGTCCCCAATATACTTTATAATTTTGCTATTGTGTTTTATTTTCTTGAAAATGCTTCCTTATCCCATGAGTCTCACTTCTTATCTTTTTCTGGGGTATTTTTATCTCCTGACTTCTGTTCATCTCCACCTCTATTGTTCTCTGCTCATCTCTTTCTCCTCTTGATTTATCGAAGTCATTTACATTCTATCAAGTGTGTTAAGTTTTTCCTGAGAATTTTATTTCTGAATTTGCAGCAAATAATTTTATCATTATAAAATGCCTCCCAGTCTTGAAAATAAAAGTCTATTACACCCCTCCCCATCTACCTTCACTGGCTGCTTAAATACAATAAAATATTTTAAGATTATGTTGGGGCAAGACCAGGTATTTCTTTTTTTTTTTTTTTTTTTTTTTTTTTGCAGTATGCGGGACTCTCACTGTTGTGGCCTCTCCTGTTGTGGAGTACAGGCTCAGAGGCCATGCCTCACGGGCCTAGCCACTCCACGGCATGTGGGATCTTCCCAGACAGGGGCACGAACCTGTGTCCCCTTCTTTGGCAGGCAGACTCTCAACCACTGCACCACCAGGGAAGCCCCTAGACCAGGTACTTCTTTTAGGGGGAGAGGTTGGTTGGGACACTAAGCCTATTTGTAGAATCCAAGTTGATGTTCCTCTCCACTTACTAGTTTCTAGTGTATATTATCCCAGTGTAGACTTATTCTTCATTTCAGGCTTTTTTTTTTCCTTCATTGCATATTACTTTGATCTAGATACATTTAATGATCTACTACCTTGAGCTAATTTTAATTGTTAAATTGGCCGAGCTCTTTCCTCTATCCATGTGATTTTATCTATCTGAAATTTTCATCTTTCCCTCTTCACTCTAAAAATTCTGTTTATTCTTTATTCTTTCTCTGACAGTAAAGTATTTATTTTGTGCTAACTATATTTCCCAGGAGGTATTGTGGCATCCTGGTCTGTCTCCCCATTTGCTCTCTGTCAGTGTCCAGTGACGCAGCTCTAGTGCAGTGAAATCAGAGTACCTATGCTCTAACACTTACTAACCATTTGCCTTAGGCAAATTATTTCACCACTCACTTATCTCTGAGTCTTGCATTTCCTGCATACAGAATTAGTATTTTAATACTACCTACCCATAGGTTTGCTTTTAAGAGCAAATGACACTATACAAAATTGCTTACATGTAGTACTTGGCATATAAAATGAGTTCAGAATGAACTGAATTAGTATCATCCCTGTAAGTTGTTCACTTATAGTGAATATAGAAAAGTGGGCCAAGTATTTCAGTGAACTGATCACAGGAACAGAAGCAATAATTTAATGGCACAGAACCTCACTTTTCTGAATTTAAACACAGACAACAGAGTAAGAGAAACAAGTATTCTTAGTGTTAAACAGTTGACCTCGTTTAAATGAATTAAAGCTCAAAAAACCAATGTTTATGTAGTTTGTCCAAATTGATCTATATATGCCTCATAGTTAATAGGAAATTTTCCTTGATTAAAATTGAGATTAGTATTTTTCTTTTTGTACATGTTTTTATAAGAATGATTTTAGAATTAGAATGTAGGCTGAATGAGAGGTTCCTATTCTATTACCCCAAACTTACCATATATGCTAGATGATTCTCATTGTCTACTGGACTATTAGGACTGAATTTTCTCTTTTTTATTTTAACTTTCATCTCTTAATCCTTGAATTTGCCTCACATAGTTATTTTAAGTAACCATGCCCTTATTGCTCTCTGTCTTTAGTCTTTGAGATTCACTTGTATAGAGACTATGTCAAACATATTTCTCTATTTGTAAGGTATAGGAAAACAGATACACAAAAATGTACATGTGCAGACAGACCACTCATATTTGTTTGGGAAAATAAAAGAATTGTTATTTAGATAGATGCCTGGTGTCATTCTGTAGTAAAGGGAATAACTTTTAGTTGATTGGCCTTTAATCAGAGAAGAAATAAATTCCTATTTTTTTCATTTTATTTTTGTAAATTTTTATTTTATATTTGAGTTGATTTTATATATATGGTTGATTTATAACATTGTGTTAGTTTCAGGTGTACAGCAAAATGATTCAGTTATACATATATCTATTCATTTTCAGATTCTTTTCCCATATAGGTTATTACAAAATATTGAGTAACGTTCCCTGTGCTATAAGGTAGGTCCTTGTTGATTATCAGTTTTATATATAATAGTGTGTATATATATTTTTAATTCCAAAATCCTAATTTATCCCTCCCTGGCCACCTTTCCCCTTTGGTAACCATAAGTTTGTTTTCTATGTCTGTGACTCTGTTTCTGTTTTGTAAATAACATCATTTTTATCATTTTTTTAGATTCCACATATAAGTGATATCATATGATATTTGTCTTTCTCTATTGGACTTAACTATACTTAGTGTGATAATCTCTAGGTTCATCAATGTTGTTACAAATTGCACTATTTCATTCTTTTATATGGCTGAGTAATATTCCACTGTATATATGTGCCACATCTTCTTTATCCATTCATGTGTTGATGGACATTTAGGTTGCTTCCATGTGTTACCTATTGTAAATAGTGCTGCAATGAACATTGGGATGCATGTATCCTTTCAAATTATGCTTTTCTCTTGATATTTGCACAGGAGTGGCATTGCTGGATCATATTACCATAGCTCTATTTTTAGTTTTTTAATAAAACCTACATACTGTTTTCCATAGTTGTTGTAACAATTGACATTCCCAAAAACAGTGTAGCACAGTTCCCTTTTCTCCACATCTTCTTCAGCATTTATTGTTTGTAGACTTTTTGATGATGGCCATTCTGACAAGTGTGAGGTGATACCTCACGTATTTAGTTTTGATTTGCATTTCTCTAATAGCTATTTTGAGCATCTCTTCATGTGTTTTTGGCCAGCTGTGTGTCTTCTTTGGAGAAATGTCTATTTAGATCTTCTGCCTATTTTTTGATTGGGTTGTTTGTTTTTTGTTTTCCGTTTTTTTGTTTTCTGTTGTTTTTTGTTTTTGATATTGAGCTGCGTGAGCTGTTTGTATGTTTTAATCCCTTTGTGGTCATTTCATTTGCAAATATTTTCTCCCATTCTGAGGGCTGTTTTTTCATTTTGTTTAAGGTTTTATTTTTGCTGTGCAAAAGATTTAAAGTTTAAATAAGTCCCATTTGTTTATTTTTGTTTTAATTTACATTACTCTACAAGATGAATCAAAAAAAAAATATTGCTGTGATTTATGTCAAAGAGTGTTCTGCCTATTTTTCCTCTAGGAGTTTTATAGTATCCGACCTTACATTAGGTCTTTAACCCATGTTGAGTTTATTTCTGTGAATGGTGTTAGAGAATATTCTAATTTCATTATTTCACATGTATCAATAGCTGTTCAGTTTTTCCATCACCACTTATTGAAGAGACTGTCTTTTCTCCATTGTATGTTTTTGCCTCCTTTGTTGAAGATTAATTGACCGTAGGTGCGTGGGTTATTTCTGGGCTTTCTATTCTGTTCCATTGATCTATAAGTCTGTCTTTGTGAAAATACCATACTGTTTTGATGACTGTAGCTTTATAGTGTATTCTGAAGTAAGGGAGCCTGATTACTCCGGCTCTGTTTTTCTTTCTCAAGATTGCTTTGGCTATTTGGGGTCTTTAGTGTTTCCATACAAATTTAAATTTTTTTTGTTCTAGATATGCAAAAAATGCCATTGGTAATTTGATATGCGTTGCACTGAATCTATAGGTTGCCTTGGGACCTCTCTGTTTTTTTCTTGATGAGTCTAGCTAAAGTTTTAGCAATTGTTTTTTATCTTTTCAAAGAACCAGGTTTTAGTTTCATTGATCTTTCTATCTTTCTTCGTTACCACTATTTTATTTATTTCTTCTCTAATCTTTCCTTCTTTCTATTAACTTTGTGTTTTGTTTGTTCCTCTCTCTCTAGTTGCTTTGGGTGTAAGTTTAGGCTGTTTATTTGAGATTTTTCTTGTTTCCTGAGGTAAGCTTTTATTGCTATAGACTTCCCTCTTAGAACTGCTTTTGCTGTGTTCCATAGGTTTTGGATCATCATGTTGCTGTTTTCATTTGTCTCTAGTTATTTTTTGATTTCCTTTTTGATTCCTTCAGTGATCCATTGGCTTTTTAGTAACATATTGTTTAGCCACCACGTGTTTGTGTTTTTACAGATGATTTTCTTATATTTGATTTCTAATCTCATAGAATTGTGGTCAGAAAAGATGCTCGATATGATTTCAACAAAAACAGTGTAGCACAGTTCCCTTTTCTCCACATCTTCTTCAGCATTTATTGTTTGTAGACTTTTTGATGATGGCCATTCTGACAAGTGTGAGGTGATACCTCATGTATTTAGTTTTGATTTGCATTTCTCTAATAGCTATTTTGAGCATCTCTTCATGTGTTTTTGGCCAGCTGTGTGTCTTCTTTGGAGAAATGTCTATTTAGATCTTCTGCCTATTTTTTGATTGGGTTGTTTGTTTTTTGTTTTCCGTTTTTTTGTTTTCTGTTGTTTTTTGTTTTTGATATTGAGCTGCGTGAGCTGTTTGTATGTTTTAATCCCTTTGTGGTCATTTCATTTGCAAATATTTTCTCCCATTCTGAGGGCTGTTTTTTCATTTTGTTTAAGGTTTTATTTTTGCTGTGCAAAAGATTTAAAGTTTAAATAAGTCCCATTTGTTTATTTTTGTTTTAATTTACATTACTCTACAAGATGAATCAAAAAAAAAATATTGCTGTGATTTATGTCAAAGAGTGTTCTGCCTATTTTTCCTCTAGGAG
This sequence comes from Physeter macrocephalus, assembly GCF_002837175.3. NCBI lineage: Eukaryota > Metazoa > Chordata > Mammalia > Artiodactyla > Physeteridae > Physeter > Physeter macrocephalus. The sequence continues at coordinate 2,722,704 of NC_041225.1, read as the reverse complement.
TTTTATAGTATCCGACCTTACATTAGGTCTTTAACCCATGTTGAGTTTATTTCTGTGAATGGTGTTAGAGAATATTCTAATTTCATTATTTCACATGTATCAACCCGGCTCTGTTTTTCTTCCTCAAGATTGCTTTGGCTATTTGGGGTCTTTAGTGTTTCCATACAAATTTAAATTTTTTTTGTTCTAGATATGCAAAAAATGCCATTGGTAATTTGATATGCGTTGCACTGAATCTATAGGTTGCCTTGGGACCTCTCTGTTTTTTTCTTGATGAGTCTAGCTAAAGTTTTAGCAATTGTTTTTTATCTTTTCAAAGAACCAGGTTTTAGTTTCATTGATCTTTCTATCTTTCTTCGTTACCACTATTTTATTTATTTCTTCTCTAATCTTTCCTTCTTTCTATTAACTTTGTGTTTTGTTTGTTCCTCTCTCTCTAGTTGCTTTGGGTGTAAGTTTAGGCTGTTTATTTGAGATTTTTCTTGTTTCCTGAGGTAAGCTTTTATTGCTATAGACTTCCCTCTTAGAACTGCTTTTGCTGTGTTCCATAGGTTTTGGATCATCATGTTGCTGTTTTCATTTGTCTCTAGTTATTTTTTGATTTCCTTTTTGATTCCTTCAGTGATCCATTGGCTTTTTAGTAACATATTGTTTAGCCACCACGTGTTTGTGTTTTTACAGATGATTTTCTTATATTTGATTTCTAATCTCATAGAATTGTGGTCAGAAAAGATGCTCGATATGATTTCAATTTTCTTAAATTTACCAAGGCTTGCTTTCTGGACCAGCATGTAATCTATCCTTAAGAATATTCCATGTGCACTTGAGAATAATGTGTAATTTATTGCTTTTGGATGGAATGCTCTCTATATATCAATTAATTCCATCTGCTCTAATGTGTCATATAAAGCCTGTGTTTCCTTACTGATTTTCATTCTTGATAATCTGTCCATTGATGTAAGTGGGGTGTTAAAGTCTCCTACTATTATTGTGTTACTGTCAATTTCTCCTTTATGGCTGCGAGCATTTGCCTTATATATTGCAGTGCTCCTATGTTGGGTGAATATATATTTACAATTGTCATGCCTTCTTCTTGGACTGATCCCTTGATCATTATGAGGTATCCTTCTTTGTCTCTTGTAACAATCTTTATTTTAAAATCTATTTTGGCTGATATGATTATTGCTACTCCAGCTTTCTTTTGATTTTCATTTGCCATTCATAATTTTCTCATTTTTAGTTGTGGCCTTTTCCTTTCTGCCTAGAGAAATTCCTTTAACATTTGTTTTACAGCTTGTTTGGAGATGCTGAATTCTCTTAGTGTTTGCTTGTCTGTAAACTTTTGATTTATCTGTGGAATCTGAACAAGAGCCTTGCTGGGTAGAGTATTCTTTGTTGTAGGTTTTTCCCTTTCATCACTTTAAATATATCATGCCACTCTCTTCTGACTTGCAGAGCTTCTGCTGAAAAATCAGCTGATAACCTTATGGGGGTTCCCTTGTTTATTATTTGTTGCTTTTCCCTTGTTCCTTTTAATATTTTCTCCTTGTCTTTATTTTTTTCAATTTGATTAATATGTGTCTCAGCGTTTTCCTACTTGGATTTATCCTTTATGGGACTCTGACCTTCCTGGGCTTGGGTGACTGTTTCCTTCCCATGTTTGGGATGTTTTCAGCTATTACCTCCTTAAATAGTTGTTCAGGCCCTTTTTCTGTCTCTCTTCCCCTTGGGCCACTATAATGCTAATGTGGTGCTTTTAATGTTATTCAAGAGGTCTCTTAAACTGTTCTAATTTATGTTTATTCATTTTACTTTATTCTGTTCTGCAGCAGTGATTTCCACTATTCTGTCTTCCAGCTCGCTTATTCATTCTTCTTCCTCATTTATTCTGCTATTGATTCCTTCTAGTGCATTTTTCATTTCAATTATTGTATTGTTCACCAATGTTTCATCTTTATACCTTCTAGCTCTCTGTTAAAATTTCTTGTGTCTTCTCATTCTGTGCCTCCATTCTTTTTCCGAGATCATGGATAGCTTTACTATCTTTTCTCTAAATTATTTTTTGGGTACATTGCCAATCTCCACTTCACTTACTTGTTCTTCTGGAGTTTTATCTTGTTTCTTCATCTGGAACACATTCCTCTGCCTTCTCATTTTGTCCAACTTTCTGCATTTGTGGGCTATGTTCTGTAGGCTGCAGTGTTCTGTTCCTCTTGCTTCTGGTGTTTGCCCCCAGTGGATGAGTCTGGTTTAGAGGCTTGTGCAGGTTTCCTGGTAGGAGAGACTGGTGCCTGCCTGCCCACTGGTTTATGGAGCTGGGTCTTGTCCCTCTGGTGGGTAGGCCTTGTTCAGGGGTATGTTTAATGGCAGCTATGGGCTCAAGAAGACTTTAAGCTGCCTGTCTGCTGATGCATGGGGCTGTGTTCCTGCCCTGTAAGTTGTTTGGCCTGAGATGTCCCAGCACTGGAACCTACAAGCTGTTAAGTGGGGCCAGGTCTTTGTGTCAAAATGGAAGCCTCCAGGAGACCTCATGCCAATGAGTACTCCCTGGTAGTTCCACCACCAGTGTCCTTGGCCTTGTAGTGAGCCACAGCTGACCCCAACCTGCCACCCCAGGGGACTCTCTAAGACCTGCAAGTAGTGCTGGCCCAGGCTCCTATGAAGTCACCACTTTTTCCCCCAGGTCCCAGTGCACATGAGACCTTATGTGTACCCTCCAAGAGTGGAGACTCTGCTTCTCCCAGTCCTGTGGCATTCCTTTGATTAAGTCCCACTGGCCTTCAATGTTCTGGGGGCTCCTGCTCCCAATGTCATACCTCAGGCTGGGGAGCCCGATGTGGGACTCAGAACTCTCACTCCTGTTGGAGCACCTCTGCCATATAATTATTTTCCAGTTTGTGTGTTGCCCACCTAGTAGGTATGGGATTTGATTATGTCACAAAAGTTCCCCTCCTACCCTGTTGTTTTGGCTTCTTCTTTGTCTTTGGGTGCAGAATATGATTTTTGGAGGTTCCAGTCTTTTTTTTGATGGTCTTTCAGCAGTTAGTTGTGATTTTGTGTTTTCATGAGAGGAAGTGACCTCAAGTCCTTCTACTTCCCCATCTTGTCTCCACCTCTTTCTACTCACATGAAGTCCTTAAATGCATAGAACTTTGCCTCACTGAAAGCAAAGATGGAGTCCAGGCATGCAAGTATTTGGTGTTCAGCTGCTGGTTCTGAGACATAGGGGCTACCTACAAGAAATGATGAGAGGCTGTCAGGAACCGACAGTCAGCTAAGAAGCAGGGACCTCAGTCATACAACATCAAGGAAATGGGTTGCAACAGACACTTGAAAGAGCTTAGAAGTGGATTCTCCCTAGAGCTCCCAGATGAACTGTCCAGCCTGGCTGACATATTAATTTTAGCCTTTTGAAACCTGGAGCAGAGAAACCAGAAGCACCAACACAGATGGACTTCTGACCTACAGATCCTGGGCCACCGTCCACTGCCCATGCTGCCACACACTGCTCTGCTTGGGCCTGGACTGGGCTGGGGAATGCCAGTCCACATCTCTAATTTCCTGTTTTTTAATATAACTTTTTATTTCTTAAACTAAACCAAAATTGGCCAGGTGTTATCCTTTTAAATTGCTTGTTTTATATGCATAAGTTAATTATTTTTTTTTAATATTTTTAATACTTTAATGATAAAAACAGCAGGGCTGTTGAGCTTAATTTAATTTACTATAAAATCAGCAGTTAACATGCAAAACAAATAGAATATGTAATACATATACTAAGATCACAGTCAAAAGTGAGTAAATAATTAATGTATTCTATTAAGAGTCATATTACTTTAAAATTTTCATAATAGTTAGACTTTAAGCTGAGTGAGAGCAAGAGTCTTCATTTTAACTACACTGTTTCTGTCTCTTAGCACAGTGCCTGATACACAATAAGCACTCGATGATTCCTGAATGACTGAATGAATCAGTAAATAGATAAGTATTATGATTACTAATACCATTGTCTAATCCTATTCAACTGGTGCATGGTTCAAAAGGGTGAATTCTCTTTCACGATTTCTTCAATAATGTGGTCCTGGGATTATGTTAATGAATGTTTATTATGGTGCTAATCAGAAATCATAAATTTACTGAGGACAATCCAGCAAGTTAATATTATTCTTTAGACACTTCTGGCAAATGAAGTAAGACTAAATACACAAAGGAAACAGAGAGGCAAAAAAATATAAAGCTATTTTTCCTCAGACAAAATTAATACACTCATATTTTGTACTATTATTTATGCTTCCAACATGAGCCCTTATTATCCATAAGTTCACCATGGAAAAATTGCATTGAGATACAAAGTTTGTTTTGAAAGGTTGTCACTCAGATATCTCACAGAGACTCTAGATTTTTCATTTTCTGCAGAACCTGTTTCAGTGCTACAATTTCACTATATTCAATTCTATGTATGATCTATTTCTCCCATCACAGTATAAAGGCAAGAACGCAGTTCCTCAGTTTGGATTTAAGAACAGCCAGGATGTAGTCCACAGTGCTCTGGGACAGAAGCTAATCAAGTTTGGCTCTATCCCTCCTGTGGGTTGGTGCACACATCTGTCAGGACCTCAATGAGCCGTAGTTCTCATCCTAATAACTGCCTCATCCTAGTAACCAACAGTTAGCAGACAGATGTAGGATTTTCCCTGTATGCCCAGTGTTTTGCCCCCAATCCCATTTTGCTTATTTCTCTTTTTATGACGTATAGGAAGCATGAGTTTATCTTAGGCCTAACTTGCTACAAGCAGAATGGCATTCTAGTGAAAATTACTAATCTCTTTTTGTAGAGAAAAACTCCCTTTTTATTTCAGACATATATTTGTTCCATAGTGTGCATTAAAACAAGCATAAAATTAAGTAACATGATACATTAAACATATGAGATTTGGGCAAATAAACTGTTAAAAGGTTTTATGAATATGAGAGAATTTTCCCCAAAAAACTACTAAAGAGTTTTGAAATATATTTGAAAAAAATTTTCCATTAGAGTGTTCTGAATCCTCCCAATTTTGAAACTTGGTAACTAAAAGAAGTGGTTAAAGTTTCAGCCATTATCATGTTCTGTATTAAACATTAATGCAGAGGAGAAATCAATTAAAATAGTCTTACATCATGAAATATAATATTCAATTGTATGCATTTCATTTAAAAATTCATTGAAAAATTAAAATATATGTAGTCAAACAGATTCATTGGGATAGATAAGTGGCTTCTTAATAGATGAGGAATAATAACAACATATCCTGAAAAATACATGCTTCTGAAATAACAAAGATAAAATTAATCTCACTTTTACTTATTCAATAAATATTCATTGTACAAGAACTATATGTCAGGTATTAATCTAGATGCTAGGAATGCATGAAACTCCAGATCTCATACAGTGCACAAGTCTAATAAGTATGTAAAGAAATGAATAAAATTTTGATAGATATGATAAAAATATAGAGTAATATAGCAGAGTGTTTGCTTTACTTTAGGAAGGAATATTCTGAAAAAGAGACAGTTGAGCTATGGTCTACTTATCAGATATTCTGCTTAAAAAAATCCATATTTTCTGTATTGAAAGCAAGTATATGTGGAACAGAAAATATATGTTAATCACCCTGGAGTTCAAAATTACAAGAAATATAGTCTCTTCCCTCTAGGAATTTGCAATACAGTAGCAGATACCTGATACTTGAACACAGGTCTAATATAAGTAAATGTGCTTAAATTTGCTTCACGTGGCTTTTGCTCACTATTTTCTGGTTGGTCCTATTCTGAAAATTTTCCATATTTCAACACTTTTAATCCTCCAGTAACATTATGAGATAGGACATAATCTTATATATGCGGAAACTAAGACTAGAAGAGTAAGCTTTCCAATGTCACAAATATAATAGTGTGCAAAATGGGAATTCAATTCAAACAATCTAACATACAGTCCACTCTTAATTTCTATCATAAGAAATGAATGGTATGACATAAATGCAGTACTCTAAAATCATTAAATAAAGATTGATTTCTGGTTGATGTTCTCTGAGAGGTTGTCAAGATGTATTTGCTCAAGCATGAACACCTCGCTCACTGCCTCTACACTTTGGAGATGCTTCCATGACAACTGTGACAATAATCACATTGACATTACATTGGCAACACAAGTGACAATAGTAGCTTAAGTCATAAAAGACCCTCTGGATTTCACATGGAGATTTCTCTTGGGACATTTGCAGTATATACACAAAAGGCTAATACTATAATTCCAAAAATATATGGATAAAGATAAGAAAGAAGAGGCTTGGATATTCAGCAAAAATAACAGAACATTATGAATGAACAAATGTCTTATGAAAATACATTCATGGACTTTCCTGGTGGCTCAGTGGTTAAGAAACCACCTGCCAATGCAGGGAACATGGGTTTGAGTCCTGGTCTGGGAAGATCCCACATGCCGCGGAGCAACTAAGCCCATGTGCCACAAGTACTGAGCCTGTACTCTAGAACTCGCGAGCCACAACTACTGAGCCTGCATGCCACAACTACAGAAGCCTGCATACCTAGAGCCCATGATCCACAAGAGAAGCCACCACAATGAGAAATCTGCGTGCTGCAATGAAGAGTAGCCCCTGCTCACTGCAACTAGAGAAAGCCCGTGTGCAACCAACAAAGACCCAATGCAGCCAAAAATAAATATACATAAATAAACATATTTTTTTAAAAGAAAATACATTCATTCTGAAGAGTAATCAAGGAAATAGTAATTTAAAATGTAAAACATGTTCCAATGGCGTTGACAAAGAAGAATTAAAGACAGAAGGAGAGAGAGAAAAATAGAAAGAAAGCAGAAGGGAGGAAGAGGGATTGGAGGAGGAAGGGAGAGAAGTGGGAAGAAAGGGAGGGAGGGAAAGAAAGGAGGGATGAAAGGAAAAATAGGAACCTCCAGCTCTCCAACTAGAGCACAGACTTGGAAAGCAGGAATCTTCATATTTTATAGAGGAAAGAACAACTGAACAATATAATCAAAGGCCTATTTAAAGTTAATGTCCTTTAATAAAGCAGTTTCACTTCTATGAAGCAAAAATGTATATAAATTTCAACTTTAATGATATAATTTTAGAATATATGGATGGACTATCATGAAAACATTGAGTATATAAATATAATTATTGATACATAGATGTTTAAAATAAATGAATCTAAAAATTGTATACAGTGTTACCTTTGTTGCCTGCAGTTGGAAATGTATTGTTTTTATTTGTCAGAGTTAAGTTTATTCATGTTCATTTAAAAATATAATGTCTGCCAATTTTTAACTCTATTTAGTATGCAACTCTATAACACTATTATTTGATAAGGCACTGATGAAAGAAATTGGAGACAACACAAACAGATGGAAAGATATACTGTGCTCATGGATTGGAAGAATTAATATTGTTAAAATGAACTTTCTGCTCAAGACAATCTACAGGTTCAATACAATCTCTAACAAAGTACCAATGACATTTTCCATAGAGCTAGGACAAACAATTCTAAAATTTGTAAGGAAACACAAAAGATGCCAGATAGCCAAACAATCTTGGAAAAAAACAAAACTGGAGGTATGACACTCCCTGATTTCAAACTATCCCACACAGTTGCAGTCATCAAAGCAGTATGGTACTGACACAAAAAATTTGGGATTGGATTTTTGCATTCAGGATAGATTTATGATAGTTCATCCAAATTGCCGTATATATTAACATTTCATTACTTATTACTACTTTTTGCTTATTTCTTAGTAGTATTCCATAGTGGGAACATTTCACAGTTTGTTTTATTATACACATGTTGAAGAGCATCTGGATTCCTTTCCAATTTGGAGCTATTACAAATAAGGTTTTGTCATTTAGGGACAGTTAAATAAATGCAGTCATGCAGTATATCCCATTTTGAGATGGACTTTTTTCACTAAGTACAGTGCTTTTGAGAGCCATCCAAGTTGTTACATGCATTAATAAGCTTGTTTCTTTTTATTGTTCAGTAGTATTCCATGTTATGTATGTATAAGAGTTATTTAACAATTCACCCATTGAAGGGCAGGGTTGTTTCCAGTTTTGGACTACTGCGAATAAAGCTACTCTGCACATTCATTTACAGGTTTTGATGTGAACATAGGTTTTTATTCCTCTGCACTAAATGCCCCAACGTGCAATTACTGGATCATATGGTCACTTAACACTGTACCTCCCATGTAGAATTCACTTGTTAAGTTCTGGTTATATAAACACATTAAAATAGTTCACATGTATTTCTTCCTATTGAAAATATATAAATGAAGATTATTTTTATTATTAAATTTTAGCTGTTCTATTTAAAAATAAAGTGGTTCATCAACAAGTTGTAAAGAAATTCTGATTATGTGTTCAGTACTGAATAAGGAAGTTGAAAATGTGTAAGACCAACTTCCTATTCTAAGATTGATAGTAATTTGTTTGATAAAGTGTGTTTATATTACAAAATAGTATAGACTCTCCAAAAATTAACTGAGGTTCAATGGAGAGGTGATTCAATGAGCTTTTGAATTAGTCAAGAAAGAAGGTACAGAAAATGTGAGTCTGAAAGCATTGCTTTCCAAAATATTATGTGCAATCCATTACTAGGTTTAAGAACCTATCATTTTAAAACCAGTTTATTCATAGTTAAGACCAGTAATAAAATAGGAGAAAGAAGCAGTAGAGAAGAAGAGTGTGTTATGGAGACTTGGGAAACAGTTAAACTTTTGTGCCTTATTATTTTTTTTTCTCCTTTACAAAAAGAGAGTATTGGATAAAATAACACCCATCTGTGAATGATATTAATGAAATAGGAAACAAATCTCTGTTATAAAAATTGTGGACCTTTGAAATATAAGCAGAAATGTTTATAACACAATCTGCTTCAAACACTGAAAATAATTTTTGGTGATGGAAAACACTGCACTCTAACATTTTGATACCCAAAATTTTTCATTAACAAACATGTCTGAACAGTACCCCCCTCAAAGCACATAAATGCCTCTGAAATATTTTCATATTAATGAGCTTTAATGAGACACAAATAATACCTAGATGACTAAAGCATTACTTAGAAAAGAAACACACCCCTCAAACTAATTAGAGTTCTTGAATGACATTGAAAAAGAAGCTGGTTAAATCATTTTCTATAGCACTAGGTTTAATTGACATAGATATAATGCCAGTGATAATTTTATGCAATTACAAGATCAAGAGTTTAATGTATCTGGCAGTAAGGCAGGGATTTTCTTTCTCTGGCGGTGTTGAATAAACCTCTCTAATCCTTTTCCTTTAGCTTTCCCTTATTTCTAGGCTTAAGTTTAATAAAAGGCTAAAAAAATCAAGATTCCACTAGGCTTCTCAAAGCTCAAGCTTTGAGAGGAAAAAGGTGTTATCTCAGAGAGGTTGTGGCACAGAATCATTAAAAAGACTAATGGCAAGATCATAGGGCTAAGTTTACAATTCCCCTTGAGGATCCCAGAATCACCCTCTCTCATAGTAAACACTTTATCTACTTTCATCTTGCTTCCAAATCACCAAAACAGAAGCAGGAATCCAAGAGGGATTGGATGATTATAGTTTACAAGGTGCTGCAAAATGTTTCATTGGATGTTCAATTTGTCCTGCATATGGTTCTTGTTTATACATTTACAAGTTATCCTAAAGCCTTGTTATATAGAACTAAGATATTCTGATATAATGAACTTCTACAGCATGTTTCCTGAAAGAGTTTAACACTTTGTAGTTTAAAATTGTGATGGTCTATCTAGGCCATTTGGTGGAGGCTATGAAAATCATAAAATTTATTAAAGCCTCTGAAATAAGCCAAATGATTTTGAATGAAACTGTCCTTTTTACTTTGTTTTAATTATAAATTACAAACTGCAGAGCTCAGGCAAGTCTGGAGTCTAGATTTTTATAACCCTGGGAAATATCTTCTTTTCTTTAGTTTTTTTTTATACTTTTCATTTCAACTCCTTGAATAAAATGCCTAGTCCATAATTTTCTTTCTTTCTTCACTCTTGGTAAATATTATAGGTACTGATATACAACATTCTCATTTTTATTATTTTCTGAGGTTTCTGTAGTTATGGTTTTTATTAATGCTTAGAACCAAGAGTCATTTAATTGAAATTTTTAAAAGTTTGATATAGCTATTTTTCACCTTTACTCTTTTTTTCTAACCATATTTTAAGTTGGGTATATAGTGACAATGGAATGTAGCCTCTGATTTGTCTCCTTTTAAAAATTCTTTGAGTTTTTCTTTGTGGTCTAAAGTATAATTTTATTTTAAATAAATAAGCCATGGGAATTAAAAGATCAAGTTGTGGAGTACAATTCAATATGTAAGTATTTAGAAACACTCACAAATCCTTCACAGGGAAAGCTTTTGTTGTTTTTTTTGTTGTTTGTTTATTAATGTCAGGGAATTTTCTCCTTTATCAAGGTAAAATTTGCCCTGGACTTCCTTCTTGCTTTGAGACATCAAATTGGGATATATTACGTTGATAAACACTCTATTCTTTAAACAAATATTAAAAAAAATAAGTTATGCTTATGCCAGACATTATAATTTTTCGTTAAAAAGTATAATTTATTCATCAAGTCATCAATTATGTATTGTATTTATACTATGTGTTGGGCAGAGATTTTAGTGTCTGAGATATAACAGAAAATAAATTATAATTCTTGCTAAGTATGTACTTTATATCGAAATGGGTGAAGTAAGGTGGAATGGGGGAAAGATAGGAAATAAAAAAAAACATAAAATAAATACAAAACAATTAAATTTAATGGTATGTTAGAATGTGATAAACATTATGGAAAGATACAGTGCATTGAAGGGAATAAAGAGTGTGGGAATAAAAAGTGGGTTGCAATTTTACATAAAGCTGTTGGGGCAGGACTCACTAATCAGGTGATGCATATGCAAATATTGGGGGAAAAAGCCAAGCAGGCAAAGGGAACAACCACTACACAATGCCTGAGGTGGGATGCGACTGGTGTATTTGGGGAATAACAGGGAAGTCATTGTGGCAGAAGCTGCATCTGCAAGACAAAATGAAATGAAGTCAGAGAGGTAATAGGGATCAAATAATTTAGGGCATTTATAGGCAATTTTAAGGATTTTCAATTTTTTTTCTGAATAAAAAGTGAGAAGATTGAATAATTTGAATAGGAAAGTTACATAGTCTGACTCATGTGTTAAGATGGATCACTGACTTCTGTTCTGATAGTAGAATGTTTAGGGTAAGTGTACAAGCAGAAAGATAAATTTGGTGACTATTTTACAAATTGACACCAGAGAGAAGAATGGCTTTGATCAGAGTTGTACTGATATAGATAATGGTCATATTATTATGTATTTTTAAAGTAAACTCAACATGAATTTTTGGCAGATTAGATATGACATACGTGAAATGGAAGAGTCAAAGATGACTCAGACATTTTTTCCTGAGCCATTACAAGGAAGGCATAGTCATCAGTTGGAGTGGAGAATACTGTATTGTGGGGTGTGTGTGTGTGTGTGTGTGTGTGTGTGTGTGTGTGTGTGTATTTAACATATCTATAAGATATCTTAGTGGAGATATAAGTAGGCAGTTGGAGATAAGCATCTGGAGTTAAGGAGAGAGAACTGGCCTAAAGATATAACTTTGAGATTTCTGGAAAATATTTGATTATAAAGCCATTTAACTGAATAAAATCATATCCACTGAATATGGGCAGAAAAGAGAAGACTAACATGCTTCTCTTCTGACTGATTTCTAACATGCACAATATCAAGGAGTTATTAACAGGAAAAGGAATCAACACATGTCCCTGACTATTAAAGTAAGAGGAGAAAAAAATTATGTGATAACTTGGAAGTCAACTGAAAGTTAATGAAGAAGGAGGAATTCATAATTATGTATGTACTCTTAAAGGTACATTAGATAAAAATGTAAGACTGATAGTAACAGAAAAAAACAAATTAAGATAGTGCACAGGAGCCTTACAGTTAGGAGGTACAGGGTACAAGACAGTGGAGAGGAAAGCATGAGGATCTCTATTCAAGAGAGGGCAACATGCAGTTTCTTCAGAATTAGTCTACAGGTGTCCAAATTCTCAGCCCAAAATAAGTGCACTTAGGGTAAGTTAGATCTTTTATGCCTACTATCTCCACAAGGTCCTGATGTATTTTTTGATCTAGTTAGGCTGTATTTGTCTACTTGCCAACTCTTCTTCCCAACTCCACTGATCCCTCATTTTTCTTCAGCACTTAGGAAGAAGAATCTTTGTTAAACAAAGGATTACTGTGTAGCAAATTCTAGAATTTTGTTACACAAATTTTAGAATTAGAACTGCCAATTTTGAGTGATTAACATCAAATTTCTCCATGTTAAGCTCATTCTGAAAACATAACACATGATATGCTATGATTTAACAGAAATCATAACATTTCATCTCTGTAATTAATAAATTTTCTAAAATTCTTCCTGTTTCCCTTCAATAAATGTAACTTGACCTTTGAGGTGGGTCAACCTTTCTTGACTCTTCTTTTATAAATTAATAAAACTGATTTGTGTGAGATAAAAGATAGCACCTGGGACAGCACTTTTCAGAAACTTTCAGGGTCCAAGACTTAGAAAATCAATTGATGTAAATTATCATATCAACAGATTTTTTTAAAATTATATAATCATATCATTTGATGCAGAAACAACATTTGACAAAGCTCATCATCTATTCATGATAAAAAGAAAAAAAATCACTCAGGAAAATAAAAATAGAGGATAACATCAGTGATTTGGCTTAAAAATCTATAAAATGTATATATATATCTGATATCATACTTAATAGTGAGAACCTGGATACTTTCTTCCTAACATTTGGAAGAAAGCAAGGATGTCCTTCCTTTCCACCACTCTTATTCCACATTCAACAAGTACTGGAAGTTCTACTGAGTTCAATATGACAAAAAATGAAAATAAAAAGTATAAAGAATGGAAAAGAAGAAATAAACTACAGATATTCACAGGTGATATTATGGCCAATGTAGGAAAGTCCAAAGAATCATCATTAAGAACAACAAAAACTCATAAAACTAATATGCAATTAAAGCAAGGTTGTAGGATATAAATGTAATATACAAAAGTAAGTTGATTTTTGATATATCATTAATGGACAATTGGAATTTGAAATTAAAAGCACAGCACCATTTCCACTAGTACCAAAAACAAAACAAAGAAATATTTAGATACAAATCTATAAAACATGCATGTGAGATGACAAAATACTGATGAGAAAATCAAAGAAGATTTAAATAAATGGATATTCTGTAATCATGAATAAAATACCAAACATTAAGATGTTAATTATTTGATTTAAAGTAAACTCAATTGAAATCACAGCAAGTTATTTTATTCATATCAACACTGATTCTGAAGTTTGTTTGAAAAAGCAAGAGAACTTGAATAGCCAACACTGAAAAAGAAGAACAAAGTCTGATGACTGACACTGCCCAGTTTAAAGACTTAAAACACTGTAGTGTTGGTGAAAGATTATACACATAGATAAATGGAACATAATAGAAAACACAGTAATAGACCTACACAAACATAGTCAATTGAGCCTTGAACAAGGAACAATGCCAATTTAATGGAGAACGGATGGTCTTTTCAACTAATAATGCTGGAATATTTGAATGTCCATACACTAAAAATGAACCTAGACACAGATTTTACACCTTACAAAAATTAACTCAAATTGGATATAGACCTAAACTGTAAAACTTCTTGACAAAAACATAGAATAAAATACATAACCTTGGATTTGATGAGGAGTTTTTAAATACTAAAATAAAAAGATTGTAAGCAGGTTAATGGTTAATAATTGTGTATGGAGAAGGGGAGATGAATAGGTAAAACACAGAGGATGTTTTCAGGTGGTGACTGTATTTTGTATTCTAGTGTAATTAAGCATTTGTCAAAACTCACAGAACTATACCAGATGAAATGTAAGCTTAATGTATGAATGATTCTGGAGGATCCTAGGATGGAAGGCAAAATGTGACCAAAAAATCTAAATGCGTTCAAAATGCATTAACTGACATCAATAAAGGGATTGGAGGAAAAAGATGCAGATCTAAATAATGTTGGAAATAAGTGAAATATTTAAGACTAAAACAAAAGGAATTCACATAAGCGTTATATTTAGTTCAAAGTTATGTCCTGTTGGGGGTATGGGTTAATAATTCTGAAACCACTCCACATGTATACTGGAATTGAACAACAAAGCAAATAAGTTGCAGATGGTAGGAGCCCTGTTTCTTACTGCTGTTACAGAAGATTACAGATAAATAAGAGGTGGAGCCTAGAATAATCCATGTGATAATGGATTAGACTTGGAACATCAGTATGAACTTATGTTTAATTTAATATCTATACAGATGGTTACATGTAGAAATATTTATGGATGTTTACATACACAGATTAATATACATACATGCATTTTCTTGCTCTGTCAGCTGCTCTAGAAGCAACAATATGCCGGTAGCAATGAGCACAGATTGCATCCAGATACTGGTTTTTAATACCATTCTTCAATAAAAAGAACAATGGTTGCTTGTTCTAGTACTAGGGAAGGAAATATACAAGATAAGCCTGAAGCATCTTTGTGGTTTGTAATGTCAGAAGGTGAGAAAGTACTCAAAACACATACACACACACACATGTGCGCACGCACACACACATACACACACACACACACACACACACACACACTGATGGGTTATGTCAAAGGGACATAGGAGTAAATAAATGAGATCCAAATGACAAAATTGAAAATTTCATCAATGAAATTAATTAATTAACATTGTATTGTAATCCAATGTATATAAAAAATTCATGTTATAAATAAATGATCAGATGCTTAAATAAATGGAGACAAGATAAATCTCTCATTCAGAAAAATTCCAAATGATTTATAAACATACTGTGCCCTTAGAATGTGGAGCGTGAGTCCCCTCTCCTTAACAGTTGAATTCACACAGTGATTTCCTTCCAAAGATGTACTATGTGGAAAGGAGTTATTGAAAAGTAAATTTATAATGGAATAAAGTGACAAACAATAACTTAAGCCAGGTGATCAGGTTAAACAACAGTGGTAAGATATATTAGTAGTATGTACTCTTGATAAGGCATCATGTAAATGACACTTACGACTGTGGTCTTCCTCTTCAGAACCCATGGATCCTATCTAATCATGGGAAAAACATAAGATACGTCACAATTAAAGAACATTCTACAAAATACACGAAGCAGTAATTCTCCAGTCAAGGTCATCTAAACCAAAGAAAGTCTGAGAAATATCACAGCCATTAGGGAACTAAGGGGACATGGCTATTCAATGTAATATGGTATCATAGGTGGGTACTGAAATGGCAAGGACATTAGGGAAAGTAAAAGAAAATCTGAATCATTTATGGACTTTTGTGGTAGACAGAATAATGGTTCCCCATTTATTCTTCATATATCTAAGCTGTAATATTCTCTAAAATAATGTTTAAAAAATATAATACAGAAAACTTGAAAATTTGGAAGGAGAGTACATTTTGCCAGCTAGAATTTTTAGAATTGATTTATTGTGAATTCACTTGATGAAATATTATGCAGCCTTTGTAAACATGGCAAAAAACTAAAGGATGTTTTAGAAAGAGAAAAATATAAAAACAATAATGATGACTTATTCACCTATAAATATGAAATTATAATTTTTACTCAAAATATAAATTTTTTATAACCATGTTTAGGGTTAAGTGAAAATATTTCTAGCAATATTTTCCAAAATAAGAGGTTTTTTTGTTTTGTTCCAGTGTTTCATTTATTTTATCTATTTCACCATTTTAATACCTCAGTTTATTTTATTTAAAAATAATGCTATTTTTTCCTTTAACTGGAAGTCATACTTTGAAACTTTGGGAAAATTTCAAGAGCCAGTGACTTTGACAAATTTGATTTTTCAACTTCTTTAATCTGCAACATTTATTATATGAGATTATGTATAAAAGTTAGGAAATAATGAAGCCTTATCCACTGGTTTGCTATTGTTCTATTTTTTATGATTTTATTTTATTTTATTTTATGTGTGTATTTATTTTGGAGTAGTGGTGGAGGGGCAAAATAGTGTAATGAAAGGAACAGTTTTTCCCTCACTACTTCCTAACCTTATTTTCCATTAAGCCCATTGAAGACCTTCCATGTGTCAACGGTTAGTGGCATTTATCAAGTAGGACTCACTTTTATCCTGACAAAAGATTGGTTGTGGGCTTCCCTGGTGGCGCAGCGGTTGAGAGTCCACCTGCCGATGCAGGAAACACGGGTTCGTGCCCCAGTCCGTGAAGATCCCACATGCCGCAGAGCAGCTAGGCCAGTGAGCCATGGCCACTGAGCCTGCATGTCCGGAGCCTGTACTCCGCAATGGGAGAGGCCATAACAGTGAGAGGCCCGCGTACTGCAAAAATAAAATAAAATAAAAAGATTGGTTGTTCCATTCCATTTATGTTCCACTTTTCCCAATCTTATACATTCTTAAGGTCCACATGAAGTCCAAATGTTTCAAAAGACTTTGAAAACTACTCCATTTCACAGTGTTACTTAACATACTCTAGAATATATTTTTCCCATTAACTTGTTAATTTTTATTTAATACTAGAGACATCTCTGACACATACGGAAACCAGGAATTAGTCACCCTTTACGAGGCCCTTATTTTTTTCCCCATCACTGTAACTAACAAGGTTTCGACTGGCTCAAAATGACGTCAGGTTATCCTATTGCAATGTTTTTTAGTGAACATTTTTATATCTTTAATGGAATTTTTCCCCCAAAAATAAATTACAATGTTAAAGCACATTCTATAAAACATACACAATTACAGATGTCTTGGTATAAAATGAAGTAAAGGTGAAGAGGACATGGAAAAACTGCTTCTCCCTTTCCTTTGTGTCTCCTTTAAGGAGTTATTTAATGACCTTGGATTTCCTATCAACATAGTATAAAAGCATTAGACCAAAACAGGAAAAAGACTAATCCACTAAACTAATGGATCCCAATTACTTAGTTGTATATACTATCAGTTAAAAAAATCAAGTTATTACTTGCAATGTATTTCTACTTATTTGTTTATAAATTTTATTTATGTACTACTGTACTGGTGTATTTTATATTGTACAGAAAAATATTTGAATAAAAACATCCAATTTTTTAAAAAATGAAATATAAATTTAAATATCAGTATAAATTCAAGGTCTATTATTTTCTCCTAACACACTGATGAATTTCCTCACACATCATTTAGTTGACTTACATGAGACTTCAGAGACCATTAATTTATATCAGTAATACTTAACATCCTGTTTAGGAAGTAGATAAAATGTGATAAAATTCACAGTGCTAGGTAGTGAAATAAGATAAATAAGAACACTAATGAAATGTCCATAAGTTAAACTAATTACATTTAAAGGATAGTTCTTATTCTGAAGTTAATTAATTCCTTTTGATTAATATACTAAATATCAATGTTTTAATTTCTGAATGCACTGATAATGTAATGTGTGGCTATTGTTCCAATTTTTAAAGTTAATAAACTCTGTTAACTTCCAAGGACTGAGAACTAAAGTTTTGCCAAAGTTATTATATATGTGCAAAATAAATAGAATGCTGTAGTCACACAAGTGAAGCTGATGAAGTTTGCATTCAGATAATAATTGTAGGGCTTCCCTTGTAGTGCAGTGGTTGAGAGTCCACCTGCCGATGCAGGGGACACGGGTTCGTGCCCCGGTTCAGGAAGATCCCACATGCCATGGAGTGGCTAAGCCCGTGAGCCATGATTGTATTTTTAGGGAATTCTCTGGCAGTCCAGTGGTTAGAACTTGGCACTTTTGCTGCCAGGGCCCAGGTTTGAGCCTGGTCAGGGAACTAGGACCCCAAATACTATGGAACAGGGTCAAAAAATTTTTTTTTAAATGTATTTTTATATTTTATTGTGACTATAATTTCACCAAGTGAAAGGTTAGTGTCACAACTATTCTACATGGTCATCAATGAGAAAAACTTTGAAAATGAGGCCTTTTAATGAAAGTTTCCCTAGGTAACTGCTTACTGGCAATATATCATGGGTGTTTTTCCACCTGAGGTGGAAAAGGAGACTTTTTATAGAAAATTAAAAAAAAAAAAAAACACTTTTCCCTAGCAAGTATATGTCTCTTTTGAGTACTTTTGCCAAGAGCAAATACAAGGACAGTAAATACCATCAAAGTTGAGAATAGTCAATTGACTGTCATCTTAAGTCAGAAGTAGAAGTAAAACTGAACATCAAAACCCAGAAAATACATGCTACAGTGATGTGAACTAGGAATTAAATTTTCATTGGCTAAATTTCATCTACTTTGCAGGAATCATAGAAAAAAGAAACGGAGAACTAAACATTATGAAGAATTAGCAAGAACCAAAGGAAGATGTAACATGTTTTAATAGCCTAAAATAAAAAACAAAACACTTGCCAAGTATGTTTTAAACCTGACCCAGTATTTATTTTCATTCATTTCATTATTTAACTTATCTAACCTATTTTATTAAAGTATGTGAATAATCAATGGTATTTAAGGTTGATTAATGAAAATAGTATTTTAAAAGTTTATTTCATAGAAGTAAAGACTTGTCATTTTTAGCATATATAATAAAGCTCTTTATTGAGAATAAAGTAGATACATTTTTTTAATTAAACAAAAATCTGTTTTCTCAGTCTCAAGAAATACATGCACAAAAATATTTTATGAATATCTGATTGATAGGGGCCCTGTGTTTTAGCCTACTCACTACACAAAACTCCAATGTGCAAAATAAAGGCAGAGACTATGTTTTATAAGTGAGTAAATTGTGCAGAATGCTGTTCGCAAGTGGTGTCTTAAAAATGTGAAAGCACTTTCTCTGAACCTTAGTGTTTCATTGAGAATCACTCATCTGGATCATGAAAGCAGAAATATGCTTTCCCTTGAAATATCAAGTTGTTCAAAAAATAATTTCAATATAAAACTCTTGTTTTCCAATAGTAATAGACAATGTTATTCTATATTTAATGCATTTAACTTTTAATTAATGCCTAAGTACCATATACTTAGCATAAAGAAAGCATAAAAAATGTTTAGGACCAAATTTGTTTTCCATTGTGGAATCTGCTTGTTCTGGCACAAGAGGGGCTAGAAGAGAAGCAAAACAAATAATTGGGGTGATAGATATGTTGGCTGAAAAACAAAACAAAACAAAACAATGCACAACACAAAAAACTGTTTATTCGGTGTCTTACTAAGGAGTATAATGCCAGAAACAGCCTCTCAGCTCTGAGAAACTGTTCCAAAGAGACAAGGGGGTAGGTATGTGATTTTGGCAAAAGAGGTATGTGCAACCAAGCACACAACTGGGTAGAAGATTGCTGCTAGTTTCAAGGAACAGACATCTTAGTTAATGGTTTTAGTGCTTTCCTAAGTATGGGAAGATGCAATAAACTGGGTTCATAAAATGTTCTCCTGAAAATATCAAACTATCTGAAGGCCTGTTCTGCCAGTTTTTCCAGAACACAGAGTGCCTCATTCCTGTTCTCCACCCTGAGCTCCTTTCAGGGTGTGTTAAAAGCCAGAGGCTACAGTGGCTAATGACTCAATCCTTGTAGGGCTGGATGGAGAGGAACATTCTTTAATCGGCACCTACTAAATAATATGTTAGTAGGGACAACCCAAGGAAATCCACATGATGAGGTATTCTGGGAGAAGTTCCTCACAGCAAAGAGACATCTTTGGTCTCCTTGCTTAATAAAATGTTGTCGGGTAGACAGAGCTTTGGGACTTCCTGTGCTTCTAATAAATATTCATATTAAATAAATTACAGGGCATTAAGTGTTCTGTAAAAATCCCAGGAAAAAACAGAAATTTATACGAAATCCTTTTTTGTTGTTTGTTTGTTTGTTTTGCGGTACGCGGGCCTCTCACTGTTGTGGCCTCTCCCTTTGCGGAGCACAGGCTCCCGACGCGCAGGCCCAGCGGCCATGGCTCACGGGCCCAGCCGCTCCACCGCATGTGGCGACGCGCAGGCCCAGCGGCCATGGCTCACGGGTCCAGCCGCTCCGCGGCATGTGGGATCTTCCCCGACCGGGGCACGAACCCGTGTTCCCTGCATCGGCAGGCGGACTCCCAACCACTGCACCACCAGGGAAGCCCCGAAATCCTTTTAAAACTATCATTTTGGTAAGTATTTCAGATGTTCTCAGCTAGTAGATAAATATGGTGTGATATACTGAAGAATTAGAAGTTATCTCTTCAAAAACTTAAGGCATTATTTTCTATATGCATGATCAACCTCCCAACCATACCTAAATAACTTATGAAAAATAGAAAAAAGTGGCCATATAATAAATGTGATATTATGTGGTTCAGAAAGGAGCTACCAGAATACCGGAAAGGTGAAATGGGAGGGCAGTTGGGAGGTTTTCCTAGGGGAAGTACAACTTAAAAGCAGTGTACAGACTCAAGATCAGTTTTCAAGGTGTGTGCTGTCTTGATCCCTGATCTAACATGAATTTCAGTAACTTTGGCTACACTGTGTTAAAAGACATGGCCCCCAGCCTAATTGTGATCTGAATAGTTTTTTTTAGGTATCGTATCATCTATACTTTAAATACTCTCTTCCTTTTCAACACATCACAAAAGATTGACCCTTCTTTTGTGAGAGAAAAGTAATACTCTCAAGAACTTGGAAAGAAAGATACCAAACTCATGAGTCTGTTTTTAAAGAGACCATTCCAACAGCAATAATATTCTGTAAAGAAAAAGTGTCATTGTCTCCTCCTTCCTGACCTGAACAATTTGTGGAGGGTTCCTCTGTGAACCTTTGCAGGAAGTGTGTGTGTGCGTGTGTGTGTGAATGTGTGTGTGTGTTTGAGATTGATTTTTCTAGTTTGAAGTTGTAGGAATTATTGTGTTACTAAAATACACAAACTAATATCTATTGAGTATGATTTAACAATGCCATGATTGACTTTTAATTAAGATATTCCAATTAAATGAGCAGGATTTTATTTAAAAAACAATATAAGAGTAATATACCCATCATGAAAAATAAAATTACATAATACTGATTATACACCATTTTGAAATAGTTGTTTAGGAGTTCTTAGCCAAAATGAATAGAAAAGTGGAGAGATTGTATACTTACCTATATGAAACAAAAGCTGAGAGATATATTTCATATGGAGATTGGATCAAAGTTAATTCTCTAATGAAACTAAATTTTTCTTTTTCCTAGTAGTCAATGCAGAAATAACACTGGGAAGACATTTTCAGAGATTAAGAAAAAGAATACTGAATTTAAAACTATAAATTAAAATGAAGCCTATAGAGGTAAAACGGAAGCAAAGACAAACATTTTCCCTCGGCCACATAATTATGTATCTTTAGAGTTGAGGCTGGTACTTTACTTTAAAAAGCAATCCAGGCTCCCTTGGAGCGTGGTGTACTTTACTCAACAATGTTAGCCACTCAACATTGTCCTTTTCCACAGTTGTTGTGAGTATTCTTTGTCCTTTGAATTTCTGTATGAATTTTAGAATAAGATTGTCAATTTCTGCTAATAAGCTATTGGGATTTTTACCAGAATTTCATTGAATTTATTTCATAGATCAATTTGGAAAGAATTGCTATCTTAACAATACTAAGTCTTCTCATACATAAAAAAGATATATCTTTACTTTTCTTTAGGTCTTTTTCAATTTCTCTTAGCATAGTTTTGTAGTTTTCAGGTTTTGGAGGTTTCTTAATAGATCTCATATTTACCCTTATGTATTTTCTATTTTTGATGCAACTGCAATTTAATAACTTCTAGGAACTAAACAGGATAGACTGACTTAATGGAATTTATGCTTTTTGGGTATATAAATAATAAACAAGTAAAAAAAATGTTAGACATTTTAAAAGGACAATAAAGAAGCAGGTAGAAAGAAAAGAAGGCAATTTGGGATAATATCTATGAGGCAGGAGATAGATGGGCCCCAGGTTGAACAGCAGGAGTGTATCGCCTGTGGACAGATACTCCAAGATGAAGAGGAGGAGGAGCTAAGCCCTGCCCAGATAAGAGACCACATATTTCTCATTCTCAAGGTCAAGGAGACCTTCCTGAATATACATGCATAGAAAGGCTTCTTGGAGGTCAAAAGGGAGTGATTCCAACCTACCCACAGACCTCTTCACTATAATCCATTTTGGGTAAGAGATGAGTGCACACACATGGGAGGACCCTGACATATACCAAATATGGACTCAGAGCCAGGCACAGTAAGATGTTTGGCCAGAGGAAACCCAGAAGAAATGTCGCATATACGTGATTCAAACTACCACAAGTGTGCAACTCTTTCTCTGAGTCCACCCGTGTATCTATCCACATGTACTCTTTTTCCTCCTATTAAACACCTTACTTGTTTCACTACTTTCCATCTTTGTGGGAATTCATTTCTGCAAAGTCAAGGGGCCAGGGCTTTGTGGCCCTTGGTCTAGTGGCTAGCATTCAGCGCTCTCACTGCCACAGCCTGACTTCAATCTCTGGCTGGGAACTGAAATCCTGCTTCAAGCCACTGCAGGCCGAGACCACCTGAGATCATTTGTACTTAGAAATAACATTCCAACCAAGAAGATATTGTTAAGGACCAAAAAAAAATTCAAATTTATATTTTTAATACAAATTTCAACAGGAATTATTCTCCTGTTAAAAATAAGGAAGATGTTTCCCTCCCCTTTTATCAGAACATTTACCCTAGAAAACACGTAAATGTAAGTACCTTCTCTGTCTCTTTGAAATGTATCTTTTAGAAAGGATTTATTATTATTATTATTATTATTTGCAATTTCAGAACCTTGGCATAGCTTCCTCAAGGACCTGGGAGCCATCTCTTTGAAAAATATATTTCTCCCTATCTCCCAGTTTCTGTGGGAAACTAGGAGTCTAACTTTAGTGTGTATCTTGCCCCAAGTTGTAAAATTTCCTCCAGTCATATAAAAAGAGTTGTTTCTTTTATTTTGTAAAAAAAAGTCAATTAACTAACATAGATGGCCACCCCAATTACCAGATAAAGTTAGAATGAACTACATGTGACAAAGGGTGCAGTCAATTCCTCTTACTGGAGGCCTAGTTATTGTTGTATTTGTGTTGTATTTGTTGTATTTGCTCATCTATATATAAGGGTGATGTAACTTTTGTCTTTGCAGCCTCTTAGAAGATTGCCTGTGATGTACATTACATTCTGGTTTAATGCTTATTTAATAATCTGTTCTCTTTCTCTGCCACCTTTGTGGAAAGGATTTCTGAGTTGGGGGAAGACTTTATATATCTCCAAAAATATCCAAAAGATAAGAAAATTCTGGAGAACTTCATTCTAATTGAATAGCATATGTAAAGGTGTAAAGTGGAGAAAGAGCTTGACATGGAATCAGTGAAGTTGTTTGGTGTGAGAGAATGGTAAGAAATGAAGTTGGAGAAGAAGGAGTTACATTAAACTATATTATGTAAGAATATTAAAATATAATCAGGAGTTTAGGTTTATTATAATGTCAATGACTGGATGTTGAAATGGTTCAAGTGTATCTAATTTGCTTTTGTAAATGATTAAACCAGCTGTTAGGTTGAGAATTAATTTAAGAGTTAAGAATGGAAGGAGACCATTTGGTGTTGCGGTATCCTTGAAAAGAGATATACTGACTTCAAGAATAGGAAGTACAAATATTTAAAAAAAGGTAGCCAAATATTTTTTCATTAAAGCACAGAAAAAAAGGTTTGGACAAGATGTAGAAAAAAAGAATGAACCAAAACGATTCATATTTTTTTGACTACAGCAACAAGGTAGACATTGCTTACAGAAATGGATAAAATTGGAGAGAGATTCGTGTGGAGTGGAAGGCAAGAATTATTTTGATTATCATTTTTTTACTGCCTTTGAGAATAATTCAATATATCTATTTTAAATACTTGCTTTTTAATGATTTTATGGTATTCCACCATATGAATATATGCTAATTAAAATAAACATCCCTTTATAACTGAGTATTTGTTTCTTTATTATACATAGTATTGTAATTAACATTCTTATTATTAAATATGTATGGACTAACCTTGGATTCTTTCCTAAGGGTAAATTTGTGGAAATAGAATCTTTAGTTCTATGTAATGCTTCAAATAGGTTAGTACTGTTGACTGTTCCCTCCCAAAAGACCACCAGAAAAAGCTGTTGATTAAACAAAGCTAAGTATATTAGTTTTACTAAAATAAGAGGGAACATCAACTTGAGAGAGTGTTTCAGGAGGGGGAAGTGAGGAAAGTATATTTACAGAGTTTGAGAACTTGATTTGTGTAATATTAAGGTGAAAATTGCAATGTGTGAAACTGGTTGAGATCAGTCAGACTTTATCATATTTTGGCTTTGAACTGCTGTACAATATGAAGGGTCTTGAAGTAAATCCTAAGCAATCTATTAGTCCTGAAGAGAAAACTATTTTAGCTGGCTCACTGTCACATCTTCCAGAAGCAGATATTTGCTTGTCCCTAACATTTTAAGATAAGGACATGGATATGGTCCAGTATTGTTCAATACAGGGACAGGTAATTATATTGATTTCAGTCCTCAATGTATACTGTTAAATTACTCTTAGTGAAGTTCACATCAACTAATATATTTCTATATTTACCCTTTGGAATTTTATTATTGTTGCCGATTATATTTTTAGGTAGGTTTAAGGTATGATTATCTGAAAGATTGTTTATTGCTAATCATATGTAATCACATCTGATTTGTTATGCATGTCTTATTCTTAATATAAATCTATACCTTTATAAAGTAAAAGGTAAATAATAGTTGATCATTAATTATTTGATAAATAGAATTATTAAAAATATGTATATGCAAGCCAATTATTAGTCTTGTAAGAAGAAATAGTAAATGAAAAAAGTGTTGAAAATTAAGTATCCTAAGCTTCAGGCAAACGAATGAATTTATCATATGAGTCACTTTTGCAATATTTCCACTATAGCATTTCAACTTCCAGCAGAGATTAGTGAGCATAGATGGCTCTGGTATATTTCCAAAATGAGCTCAATATTGAATCCTTCAATTAAGGAGCTACAGCAGTGTTAGAGAGATATGATGGAGTCTCTTCCCAGTGGGAGGAATTGGGCTGCATATCTCACTTATTATTATTGTGCATAGTGACTATCAGAAATAGCTATAGAAGATTAGCCAGTTTGGCCCATTTTATCCAGGCAGAGCTTTCATGGCAGGTATCAAAAGAAAGAAACCTAATACTCCTAATCTTTGTGAAATATAACCTAAGGGTGGAAAAGCCCAGTTTTGTACAGAAACATTTGCAAGGAAATGTTTTAAAAAGCAATGAGTATTTTGTATAAAGCAATACAATCGAATTATTTTTTTATTGACAAGACTGACCTTTCTCACTAAAAACGTCTTTTCCTTAGAATACAAAAGTCACAAAAGAATAAAGTGCATTCTTTAAAACTGGAGATAAAAATACATATATAATCTTTTTGATGCAAAAAAGCAAAATGTAAATTATACTGACATCATTATAATTTTTAACATGATTGTGGCATAGAGTGTGATTTAATGATTGCATTTTCTAATTTTATTAACTTTTAATTGTAAATTGATATTATTTACTTAAGATTTTAACATGAGTTTATAAATTGTTTCTTATCTACAATATGGAATAATTTAGAATCTTAGACAAAAAATAGAAAAAACCCAAAGAAGGGAAAAATCACTTTAAATCACATTGTCAGAAAGTAAATATTAATATATTTGTTGAGAGTAGGGGATATAAAATTTATTTTTTCTTACAGTTTTATTGAAAAATAATTGACATACAGCACTGTATAAATTTAATGTGTACAGCATAATGATTTGACTTACACATGTCATGGAATATTTATCACAATAAGTTTAGTAAACATCCATCATCCCATATATAAAAAAAACTGAGAAAAAGGAAATTAATTTTTCTTTGTGAGGAAAATTCTTAGGACTTATTCTTTGAACAATTTTCATACATAACATACAGCAGTGTTAATTATATTAATTGTGTTGTACATTACATCCCTAGTACTTACTTAACTTATAACTGGAAGTTTTTACCTTTGACCACCTTCATCCAATTCCCTCTCCCTTCATGCCCCAGCCTCTGAAAACCACAAATTTGATATCTTTCTATGAGTTTGTTTGTTTATTTGTTTGTTTTTCTTTGAAGTATAAATGACTTACACCTCTGTGTTAGTCCCTGGTGTACAACATAGTGATTCAATATTTTCATACATTTCAAAATGATCACCACCATAAGTCTACTTACCATCTGTCACCACACAAAGATATTATATTACTGTTGACTATATTCCCCATGTTGCATTTCATATCCATGACTCATTTATTTTGTAACAGGAAATTTGTACCTCTTAACTTCCCTCATCTATTTCACAAATATCCTCACCCCCTCTCTCTGGCAACCACCTCTTTGTTCTCTGTTCCTATGACTCTACTTCCATTTTGTTATGTTCATTCATTTGTTTTGTTTTTTAGATTCTACATGTAAGTGAAATCATAAGGTATTTTTCTCTCTCTGTCTGACTTACTTCACTCTAAGTAATACCTCCTAGGTCCATCCATATTGTAGCAAATGGAAAGATTTCATTTTCTTTTATGGCTGAGTAATAGTCCGTTTAATATATATCCTGCACCTTCTTTATCCACTCATCTCCTGGTGCACACTTAGGTTGCTTCCATATTTTGGCTATGTAAATAATGCTGCAGTGAATATATGGGTGGACATATCTTTTCAAATTAGTGTTTTCATTTTCTTCAGACAAATACCCAGGAGTGGAATTGCTGGATAGTATGGGCTTTCAGTTTTTAATTTTTTGAGGACCCTCTTTACAGTTTTCAAGGTGGCTGAAACAAATTACACTTCCACTGATGTGTATGAGTGTTTTCTTAACTTCACACTATTGCCAACATTTGTTATTTGTAGACGTTTTGATGATAGCCATTCTGACAGGTGGGAGGTACTATCTCCTTCTGCTTTTGATTTGCATATCCCTGATGATTAGTAACGTAGAACATCTTTACATGTGCCTGTTGGCCACCTGCATGTCTTTGGAAAAATGTCTATTCAGGTCCTCTCCTCATTTTCTTAGTCAGTATTTTTTATGTTGAGCTGTATGAGTTCTTAATATATTTTGGATATTAAGCTCTTATCTAATATACCATTTGTAAATATCTTCTCCCACTCAGTAGGTGGCCTTTTCATTTTGTTGATAGTTTCCTTTACTGTACAAAATATTTTTAGTTTTGATGTATTCCCATTTATTTTTGCTTTGTTTCCCTTTCCTGAGGAAATAGATCCAAAAATGTAGTGCTAAGAATGACATCATAGAGTGTTCTGCCAATGTTACTTCTTATGTTTCCAAAACTTAACATTTATGATTTTAACCCATTATAAGTTTATTTCTGTATATGTTGTGAGAAAGTAATCCAGTTTGAGTTGCACGTAGCTATCCAGTTGGGAACAGCAACATTTATCTAAGAGGCTGTTTTTTTCCCCATTGTGCATTCTTCACTCATTTGTCATAGACTAATTGACCATATCACTATGGGTTCATTTCTGGGCTCTCTATTCTGTTCCATTGATCTATGTGTGTTGTTTAGCCTTAACTTATTTGTGTTTTTTTGCAGTTTTTTCTTGTAGTCAATTTCTGACCTCATAGCATTGAGGTCAGAAAAGATGCTTGATATGATTTCAATTTTCTTAAATTTACAGAGACTTGATTTGTAGCCTAGCATGTGATCTATCCTGGAGAATGTTCTATG
This sequence comes from Physeter macrocephalus, assembly GCF_002837175.3. Lineage (NCBI taxonomy): Eukaryota > Metazoa > Chordata > Mammalia > Artiodactyla > Physeteridae > Physeter > Physeter macrocephalus. The sequence goes on along the minus strand of NC_041225.1, from coordinate 2,694,697 downwards.
TACACTTGAAAAGAATGTGTGTGTATTCTCCTGCTTTTGGGTGGAATATCTTATATGTATCTTTTAAGTTCATTTGTTCTAATGTGTTATTTAAACCAGGTTTCATTATTGACTTTCTGTCTAGATATTCAGTTTATTGATGTATATGGGGTGTTAAAATCCCCTACTGTTATTGTGTTACTGTCAATTTCTCCTTTATATCTGTTAATGTTTGCCTTATGTATTTAAGTATTCTTATGTTGGGTGCATATATAATTATAATTGTTATATATTCTTCTATGGATTGATTCCTTAATCAATATGTAATGTTTTCCTTTGTGCCTTGTTACAGACTTTGTTTTAAAGTTTGTCTGATATTAGCATTTCTGCCTGGCTTGCATTTCCAGTTGCATAGAATTACATGTTCCAGCCCCTCACTTTCTGTCTGTATGATCTTTAGATCTGAATTGTGTCTCTTTTAGGCAGCATACATATGCATCTTGTTTTTGTATTCATTCAGTCATTTCATGACTTTTGATTGGAACAGTTAGTTCATTTTCATTTAAAGTTATTATTGATTGGTATGTACTTATTGCCATTTCTTAATTATTTTAAGGTTTTTTTTAGGCACATTTGTTCTTTTTTTCTTTTGTTTTCTTCCATGTAACTTGATGGCTATCTTTAGTGTTATGTTGGAATATTTTCTTTCTGTGTGTATCTATTGTAGTTATATATTATATATATACACACACACACATATATATATGATTATTTTTGTTCTTCATCTCTTATGTTCAAACACATTTTTTTTTTTTTTTTTTTTTTTTGCGGTACACAGGCCTCTCACTGCTGTGGCCTCTCCCGTTGCGGAGCACAGGCTCTGGACACGCAGGCTCAGCAGCCATGGCTCACAGGCCTAGCTGTTCCATGGCATGTGGGATCTTCCCGGACCGGGGCACGAACCTGTGTCCCCTGCATCAGCAGGCAGACTCTCAACCACTGCGCCACCAGGGAAGCCCTCAAACACATTTTAACAACCCTGCATTTTTACTCCCCCTCTCTATGTTTACTGTTTTTGACATCATATTTTACATCTTGTTTTGTGTATCCCTTAACTGCTTATTGCCAATATAGATAATTTTTACAACTTTTGTCTTTTAACCTTCCTACTAGCTTTATATGTGGTTAATTTACTACCCTTACTGTGTATTTGCATTTACCAATGAGCTTTTCCTTTCATAACTTTCATGTTTCTAGTTCTGGCCTTTTCTTTTTCACTTAGAGAAGTCCCTTTTAACATTTCTTGTAATGCTAGTTTGATAGTGCTGAACACTTTTAGTCTTTGCTTGTCAGTAAAACTTTTCACCTCACTATCAAATGTGAATGAAAAATTTACCAGGTAAAGTATTCTTGGTTGTAGGTTTTTTACCTTTAATCTCTTAAAATATATTGTGCTTCTCCCTTCTGTCCTGCAGAATTTCTGCTAAAATGTCAGCTGATGGCCTTGTGAGAATTCACTTGTATGTAATGTTGATTTTTCCTTGCTGCTTATAATATCGATGGGGTTGATCCTGTTTGAGACTCTGTACTTCCTGGACTTGGAGGTCTGTTTCCTTTCCCAGGTTAAGGAAGTTTTTATCTATTAAGTCTTCAAATATTTTATCTTCCTCCTTCTCTCTATCTCTTCCTTTGGGACCCCTAAAATGAAAATGTTAGTATGCTTGACATTGCTCTAGAGGTCCCTTAAAGTATCCTCATTTTTTTTTTATTCTTTTTTCTTTTGTCTGTTCAGCATCAGTGATTTCCACTACTCTGTCTTCCAGATCACTGATCCATTCCTCTGTATAATCTAATCTGCTGTGGATTCCTTCTAGTGTATTTTTCATTTTAGTTATTTTATTTTTCATCTCTGCTTGATATTTTCTACCTGTTTAAAACATCTAACTTTTTACTCTGTTTATTCAATAGTCTCCTGAGTTCTTTGAACATCTTTACAATCATTACCTTGAGCTCTTTATCAGGTATATTACCTATCTCCACTTCAATTAGTTCTTCTTCTGGGATTTTATACTGTTCCTTCCTTTAAAACATACTCCTCTATCACCTCATTTTTCCTAATTTGCTGTATTTATTTCTCAGTATTTGGTAGGTTGGCTATGTTTCTGACCTCGGAGTAGTAGCATTTTTAGGAGACATCATATATGTCCCAGCAGTGCACTCTCCTCTTGTCCCCAGGGTTATGTACTCTAGTGATGCCCCCTATTTGGGCTATGTATATACTTCTTTTGTGGAAGACAAACTACTGTGGGCAGTCTAGTGATGAGACTGGCCCAGATCCAGTTGGTTGACAGGCTTTGCATTGTGTGGAGGCTGCTGACTGCTGTTGGGGATGTTCAGGTAATGAGGTTGCTGACCCTGGAGCCCTAGTTGGGCTGGGTTCTGGAATAGGTGGTTATGGGCCTGGGGTTCCTGGAACTGGTGTCTACCTGCTCCTGGAAGAGGCTGATTCCTGACATGACTGGCTATAGGTTCTGGTTGTCCCACAGCTGGTGTTGGCCCACTGGTGAGTGGGGCTGGATTCCAAGGTAGCTGGCTGAGGGACCCAAGGTTACTTGGAGCTGGTGTCAGCCTGCTGGTGGGTGGTGGGTGGGGTCAGGCCCCTGAAAGTCCTGGGACTGGTGCAGACTGGCTGGTTGTTGGGGCCTGTCCTGATGCTAATAAACTAGAAGGAAGATTCCAAAACTGTGCTTGCCAGTACCAACATCCTCTTGGTAGAATGAGCTCCCAAAATTTGCTGCTGCAAGCATCTATGTCCCCAGTGTAAGTCCCAGTTTCCTCCTGCGACTCCAGGAGGCTCTCTAAGGTCAGCAAGTGGGTATGACTCAGGCTTCTTTCAAAGTACTGATCCTACCCTGGGTCTCAGATCATGTGAAATTTTGTGCGAACTGTTTAGGAATGGAGTTTTGGTTTCCTATAGCTCTCTAGCTCTCTGGAATGCAAACCCTGCTGGCCTTCAAAGCCAGACATTCTGGGGACTCATCTTCCCAGTTCAGGAGACCCAGGCTAAGGAGCCCAACATAGAGCTCAGACTTCTCATTCCTTGGGGAGAATTTCTGCACTTGTTGTTATGCTCCTATTTGTGGTTCCCTACTTGGGGTATGGGTCTTGATTTTACCACATCTCCACCCCTCCTTCCTTGACTCCTTGTGGTTTCTTTGTTACATCTTTAGTTTGTTATAGCTTTAGTTTTAGAGATCATTTCTACTACTCATCAGGTTGTTTTCATCAACAGTTGCTCTGTAAATAGTTGTAATTTTGGTGTGCCCATGGGACGGTGTGATCACAGCATATTTCTACTTTGCCACCTTGGCCTAATTTTTAATATTTTTATGTATGTATATATGTATCACTTAATATTCAGAAACTCATATCACACTAAACATTGCTTTGAATTTTTCAGCAACATAAAACAAAATTTATATGTATTAGAAAAAAGTGGAATGAGTTACACTGTTTGATGAAACTGGAAGATAGGATTAAGTAACAGAGTTTTAGAAAAGGAAAGTATATTAAAGAGTATCTAACACAATTCACCAATCCTATAGCCAAGAACTTGAAATGGGGAAAGATAATATGATTGCTCGGAGTTTCACTATTAGTTTACAGGACACATAGAATCACCAATTAGGCCCCTGACTCTCAGTTGCAGGCACCACCGCCTCACTCCTGCTCCACAACAGGACATTTCATACTTGACACATTTTTTGCCCCTCTCACAAAACAGAATAATATATATATTTCTAAGTAGGATGTCCTTTTGTGTTACTAATTCATCAATAAGTCTACCTCAAAAAAGTTTCTCACAGGAAGAAATAGTGACAATTATGTTATGTTGACATAAAATTGAATAAGAATATAACTATTTTTTCAAATAACTGGACTTTGTGCTTTTTCCGTCTTCAAAAAAACTTCCAGATAAAAAATGTTTTTGGTCCTCTCTCCCAACCATTATACTAATATTTGGTGTAATCACAAATGATAGCCTTATGATTTATTTTGAACATATATGTCTGGTTTCTAAAATGCAATATATCTTAATATTTTTGTTTGAAATAAATGGTTGAATATCTGAACAGAAGAAATTATACCTTAAAACAGTACCATTATTCTAATTTATTTAACTTAGACTCTTACTAATTTCTATTCCTCTGTATTGAATATATTTATATATGTATATACATATATATACACATTTATTTATTTCTTACAGTTGTTTTGCACTGAGTGATTTTATTTATTTATACTTATTTTTGGCTGTGTTGGGTCTTTGTTTCTGTGCAAGGGCTTTCTCCAGTTGTGGTGAGCAGGGGCCACTCTTCATCACGGTTCGCGGGCCTCTCACTGTCGCGGCCTCTCCAGTTGCAGAGCACAGGTTCAAGACGCACAGGCTCAGTAGTTGTGGCTCATGGGCTTAGTTGCTCCACAGCATGTGGGATCTTCCCAGACCAGGGCTCGAACCCGTGTCCTCTGCATTGACAGGCAGATTCTTAACCACTGCACCACCAGGGAAACCCTGCACTGAGTGATTTTAATTTTCTTCTTCAGGCTTAACTGTGATTGTTAAAGTACCCGTAATTAAGCTGCATTTTATTTTGATTCAAAACTAAAAGATAACAAAACAAAAAATGGCAACAAACATGTTTAAAGCTAAAGAAACTATTGAGTGGATTTTGTCATTATTTCTTCATTATTTATCTTTTTAGAAGGTATATGTACTAGTTAAGAAGCTCTTCTTATGAATGTACTGTACTTTGACTTATTGTTTTTTTTTATTTTGTTTGGTTTTAGCAATTCAAAACATTTCTTTTTGGTTTTCTTTTACGATTTGAGATGTAATTAACATATATTATTGTGTAAGTTTAAGGTGTATAATGAGATGATTTGATACATTTATATATTGCAATATTATTATCACAGAGTGACTGGTTAACAACTACATCACATCACATAATTACAATTTTCTTTTTATAGTGAAAATATTTAATATTTACTTTCTTACCAACTTTCAAGTGTTACACATTATTATTAATTATAGTCACCATTCTTTACATTAGTTATCCAGAAATTATTCATTTTATAACTGGAAGTTTGTACACTTTGAGCAACATCTCCCCATTTTCTCCACCCCCAGCCCTTGGTAACCACCATTTCATTTTCTTTTTCTAGGAATTCTTTTTTTTTCCATGTTAAGTGATAACATACAGTCTTTGTCTTTGTCTGAGTTATTCCACTTAGAATAATACCCTCAAGTTCTACTCATGTTGTTACAAATGGCAGGATTTCCTTCTTTCTCATGGTTGAATAATATTCTTCTATATGTCTATTGTGAATAGTGCTGCAATGAACATCAGAGTATAGATATTTCTCCAAAATTCTGATTTCATTTTCTTTGGATATATACCCAGAAGTAAAATTGCTGAATTATATGGTGGTTCTAAGTTTGGTTTTTGAGAATCCTCCATATTTCTTTCCATAGTTTTTGTAACAATTTATATCTCCACCAACGGTAGACAAGGAGTCTCTTTTTCCAAATCCTTACCAACACATATCTCTTGTCTTTTTGATGATAACCGTTCTAACAGGTGTGAGGTGATATCTCAATGTGATTTTAATTTGCATGATTAGTGACTGACTACCTTTCATTTATCTGTTGGCCATTTGTACCTCTTTTTTGGAAAAATATCCAACCTGGTGATCTTCCCATTTTTTAATCAGATTTTTTTTTGCTATTGAGTTGTATGGGTTTCCTATATATTTTGGATACTAACTTCATGTCAGATAGATGGTTTGCAATTATTTTCTTCCATTCTGTAGGTTACCCATTTCTTTTTGTTGTGCAGAAGGTATTTACTTTGACATAGTCACACAATTATTTTTTTCTTTTGTTTCCTGTATTTTTGGTGTCATAGTTAAAAAATTATTGACAAGACCAATGTTAAGTAGTTTTTCCATATGTTTCCTTCTAGGAGCTTTATGTCAAGTCTTATCTTTATGTCTTTAATCCATTTTGAGTTAATTTTTTGTGAGGGGTATCAGATAAGAATCCAATTTCTTTCTTCTGTAGGTAGCTATGCATTTTTCCCTACAAAACACCATTTATTAAACAGACTATTCTTTCCCTATTGAGTATTTGTGATTATCTTATCAAACACTTGTTACCATATATGGCAGGGTTTATTAGTTTATGTATATATTTTCATGCTGTCTTAAAACAATACTGTTTTGATTACTATAATAATCAAATTTGCTTTTGCATTGTAATATAGTTTGAAATCAGGAAGTGTGATGCTTCTGCCTTGTTTTTCTTTTTTAGTATTGCTTTGACTATTTAGGGTCTTTAGTTATTCCCTATGAATATTAGGATATTTTTTTTTTAATTTTTGTGAAAAAGTGCCACTGGAATTGTAATCTGGATTGAATTGAATTTATAGAAGACTTTGAGTAGTATGAAAAATTTAACAATATTAATCCTTCCCACACATGAACATGGGATATATTTCCACTTATTTGAGTCTTCCTCAATTTTATTAAAGTCTTACATTTTATAGTGTAGAGAGCTCTCCTCTCTTTGGTTAAATTTATTCTAAATATTATATTGCTCTTAATGCTATCATGAAAGGAATTGCTTATTTTATTTTTTTTCAGATATTTTATTGTAGATACATAGATATGTAACATATTTTAGATATTGATCTTGTATTTTGTAACTTTACTAAATTTGATGATTAGTTCTAATATGTTTTGGTGGAGTCTGTAGGATTTTCTATAAATAAGATTATATCATCAGGAAACAGAGAAATTTTTACTTCTTCCTTTCTGATTTGGATGACTTTTATTTATTTTTATTGCCTAATTGCTCTCTCAAGGATTTCAAATAAAATGTTGAATAAAAGTGGTGACAGTGGTCACCCTTTGTCTTTTTCCTGATCTTAGAGGAAAAGCTATCAACATTTATCATTGAGTGTAATATTACCTGTGAGCTTGTCATATATGGCTTAATATTTTGAGATATGTTCCATTTCTTCTATATACAAGTTGTTGAGAGGTTTTATCATACAAGGATGTTGTATTGGGTCAAATATATTTTCTGTATCTCTCGAGATGACCATATCATTTTGCCTTACATTCATACAATAAGTGTATCACATTTAGTGATTTGCATATGTTGAACCTTTCTTGCATGTCAAAGATAAATCCCACTTGATCATGATGTATGGACCAGATAATCATTTCCCAAAGGTCTTGATAACACTGGACATTATCATTGTTTCTACCTTTGCCAATTTACAATAAAAGATACTATTATTTTACTTTGTTAATTTGATTAACAGTTAATTTAAATATTGCATATGCTTTGGACTTTTTCTTAAGATGAACTTCTTTAAGACTTTTCACATTTTCAAATTGAATCTTACATAATTTTTTTCAATTTACTTTTTTGTTTTTTTTTTGCGGTATGCAGGCCTCTCACTGTTGTGGCCTCTCCCATTGTGAAGCACAGGCTCCAGATGCGCAGGCCCAGTGGCCATGGGTCACAGGTCCAGCTGCTCCGTGGCATGTGGGATCCTCCCGGACCGGGGCACGAACCCGCGTCCCCTGCATTGGCAGGTGGACTCTCAACCACTACGCCACCAGGGAAGCCCCAATTTACTTGTAAGATTCACTTTTAAACTGAGAGAATTATCTCTACTAACATATGTTGTAAACTGTTTCCTCACGTCATATCTTTTTTAGTCTTTGAGAAGAGTTTTGTTTTAACATAGAGATTAATTTTTTACAGTCTATTTTGATGTGTTGTGACATTCTTTTAGTTTATATCTCACACAAATATTGAATCTGTCTATAGTTGCTTTTGTGTAAAATATGTGGTAGCAATCTAAGTCACCATTCACAAAAATCAGTATAGCTTTTAATACTGATTTAAAATTTTTCATTATATTTCATTTATACATCTATCTGTGTCAGCTATAATAATAACTTTTTAAATTATAATAGGATAGACTAGCCTATTATTAGGCTCATTCTATCAAGTTTATAATAAAAGATATAAGAATGGTGATTGTAAAATAATTGTAGTATTAATTTGTGAAGATTTGCTATTCTATACACATTGAAAGATTAAGGGTGATTTGGTTTAGCTGTATAGTATTTCTATATCTACATTCATAAGTAAAACCAGTTTATATCTGTGTTGTAATTGTTCAACATGTACACTTATCTAGCAGTTTTTGGTGTAAGTACTGAAGATATTTCAAAAAATACACTTCTTTTCCCCTTAGCGCAAGAATATTTAAAATGACATAGAAATTATCTATTAATTCTATCTGTTAAGTTACTTGGGCCTTTTACTTCACTGATGGATATTTAAGAGGTAGCAAATATAGAAAAGAAGCAGTAAAGTGCAATTATAAAAAATGACTGAGTTCAAACTTGAAAGTCAGAGACAACTTGGTTTAATATGCTACCTAGGTAAACCTTTTGTAGCATTAATTTATGTCTTATTGCATATTGCCTGACTCATGTGTATAGTTCAGAGTCTTGAATATGTCTAGCACATGAAAAAGTTTTCTTATTATTATCTAAAAATAATTTTATAGAGTACTTGAATAATAACAATTATAAAAATGAACTATAATAAAAAACATAAGGTTTGTTCAGTACAGGTAAGTTAATTTATATAACCAATAACATCAATATTTTAAAAAGAGAAAAAAATTACCATTACTTTAACAGACAAAAAAAATTCTTGTGGAAAAAATACAATACTCATTTTTGTATATAAATTTAAACTCAATTGGGATTGCAAGTATACTTTCTTTACATAATGAAGAATATGTTAAACGACATCCAAAATTATTTAAACCAACAGCTAAAATATAAAACACTCAAGGGAAATTTTCATATGATAGCTGATTACAAGACAACAGTTTTTATTTACAGCAGCTATAATCAGAAAATATAATTGAAATTTAGTCAATGTTTAAACATTAAATACCTAGGGAAACATGAACATAAACATACATAAAATTGTAGAAAATTATTAAATTTTACTAAAGAAAATTTTAAAAATTGAATAAATGACAAGGCTTTATTTTCTACAAATTAATTTACAAATCAAAAGTTAATGAGGTTTGGAATAATCTTGCTGTACTCCGTCTTTGGCCTCTTCTCATGGAAACTGCCACATTCACAGTTCTTCTAATGGGTCAATCCACAGGATACAAGTAAATAGAGTTTGTTAGCGGTACCTGAATAGGAGCATTTCCATTGGGGTTTAAGAGGGTTCTTCTGGAGGTATCTTTTCCAATAGATGAAATCTCCAGGGTGCAAGGTATGATGCTCAAGGTCTTCTCCTGAGAACACACTGTGAAAAGATTGCTTTACCAAAACACAGTTATTTTTAATAGAAACAATTAGACCTTTATAATATTGGAGCATTTCTCTTTTTATTAGTTACGTGTTAAAAGAGGAAGGAGCCAAGTGCATTGATGTCCTGTAACTATCTCAAAGGATCAGAGTTCCAGGAGGGGTGGATCTGAAATTTGGAAAGACCAAAGAATGCTTTTGGCAAGGGAATTTAGAGGGTCTGTACAAATTTTGCCAACTGAGTCTGTAAAAAGCCATTAGTGTGCTAGACTAGAATAGAGAATTGATGGTTGTTAGTGCAATCAAAGTCTTGTAAAACTGGACAAATAGCACAGACTTTTTGAAGTACCTGAACAATAAAATGGATTCCCTGATTATTGTAAAGTTCTAGAGGAATTTCACAGGTAAAGATAATCCTTTCCAAAAGGACTTTACCCACAAAAGAGGCAGTAACTTGTCTGCAAGAGAAGACTTTAGTCCAGAGTGAAAACATACAGAACATCTAGGATGTAGTAAAAAATCCAATTGCCAAAATTCAAATGGTCTATTAAGCAGTTTAAATCATCTGGGAACAGTATGTACAGGCTTCCCTGCTTTGTACTTTGGACCAATGGGACAAGTGAGGTAGGCGCTTTTTGCAACCTTGTTAATGTTTCTCCACCAATATTGATTCCTGAATGCTATTATTTTGCCAGTAGACCAATGGTTTAATGCATGAACAGTGGTTAAGAGTTGGAATTTTAGTCACTCTGGTGGGACTGGGTTATTTGGTACAAACAAGAGCTTTCTCTTTTTATCAAACCAACAATTGTTGAATAGCCAATGTTGCTTTTCCTTTTCTGATGTCAATTTTTAGGTTACTCTAGCCAGTTTTTTCTGTTATCATTTGGGGAAATATCATTTTGAACCATGACAGCAGTTTGGCTGCTGCTAGCTCCTTTAAGGTCAACATTTCTTATGGAAATGTCAGCAAGGTAATTTCCCCTAGCTTCCAGAGAGTCAAGTTTAAAATGCTCTGTAATTTAATAATAGTTAAAACATCAGTTAAAAGTATTGCATCTGAACATAGGGGCCATTTATAATTTTATTTCTGCTAGATATATGAAAGCAATGTTGCTTCTACAATATTCCAAAATCATGAGCTACTCCAAAAGTATATCTTCTATCAGTATAAATATTGGCAGTTTTGTTCTTGGCTAAACTACAAGTCCATGTAAGAACATATAATTCAGCTTGTTGAGCTGAAGTATCTGTCAGTAAAGATGCTGCCTCAAAAGGAGTTAAGCAGGGCTTCCCTGGTGGCGCAGTAGTTCAGAGTCCGCCTGCCGATGCAGGGGAAATGGGTTCGTGCCCCGGTCCGGGAAGATCCCACATGTCGCGGAGCGGCTGGGCCCGTGAGCCATGGCCGCTGAGCCTGCGCGTCCGGAGCCTAAAAAAAAAAAAAAAGGAGTTAAGCATACCTTGCACAATATTTGCCATTGCCATTCTTTAAATAAGAAACATCAGTGAACCATTAGAAGTCAGCATTACCCAACTGAATTTCTAGCAAATTATCAGCAATAAGCAGTTGTGAGGGACTGAGTCTTTGACAGAGGGGAAAAGAGTAGCGGGGTGAGATTATTGTAATGTAAAAGCATTATGGGAGGAGCAATTAAGAAAAAGACTTTATAGGTGTTGAGGCATTTGATCAAGAAATGTTGAGTAAGATGAGAATTCAGGATGGTTTCTATTGCATGAGGTTCAAAAATGATTAAAGGGGATTCCAGAATAAGTTTTTCAGTGGCATTAACTAAAAAGGCAGTGGCAATAAATTCTCTAAGGCAAGTGAGTATCCATCTGCCACAAGGTCTAGTTGCTGGCTATAATATACTTTGTGTCAAGGCCGCTTGTCACATTTTTGGGTGAGTAGCCCAAGGACATTCCTTTGCTTTCATATATAAAAAGAATAAAGAGAATCTGATAATTGGGATGCCCAAGGGCAGGAGGGTTTATCAAACTTTCCTTTAAGGTCTTAAAGATTATGTCATCCAGTTCTTCCCTTAAAATTGGGTTGAGATTGTTGTTCTTCAGTAAAGCATACAGAGATTTGGCCATTAAGAGAGAAATTTGGAATCCATTTTCACCAACAACCTACTATGCTGAGAAAACCTTATAATTGATGCTAGTTTTGGATTTTGGGAAACTTTGAACACCATGAAGCCTACTCAGATCTAGGTGTAGTCCTTGTCTTGATATCAGATGTCCTAAATATCAAACCTGGGTTGGGCAGACTGTAATTTTTCCTTGTCAATCTTATGCCCCTTGAAGGCATAAGAGGTTTAGCAGTTAAGTGCTCTCTTCCTGTGAGGAGGCTTGAGATGGAGAGCAAAGAAGCAAATCATTCACATATTGCAGCAAAGTAGGACCTCTAAGGAACTTTAAATTACCAATATCAGCCTCCAGTATTTGTCAGAATTAAGAAAGACTCTCAGTAAAACCCTGAGACATCACCATTCAGGTAAATTGTTTTTCTTCCCAAGTGAAGGAAAAACATATTGGCTAACTTAGTCAACTGGAATACTAAAGAATGCACTGCATAAATCAATTGCAGTAAAGAATTTACTTCTAATGGAAATGGATGTTAATAAGGTATTAGGGATATCAGAATGTGAATGGATAACAGAGTTGTTTATTGCTCAGAGGTCCTGTACACACCTCCACCCTCAGCCCTTAGGTTTTCTCACTGGTAAAATAGGAGTATTACAGAGACTAGAACAAGGAATAATGAGACCTTGAGATTTGTAATCTTCCATTATGGGCTTTATACTTGAAATGCTTCTTTACTTACAGGGTATTGATTAACTCTGGGAAGAGACTTTGAGGGATCTATTTGAATCTTGATGGAAGGTATGCTGTGAATTTTGACAATATCAGTTGGAGATTTTGCCCCTAATGTTAGTTGATTCAATAGGGACAAATGATCAGTTTTTCTAGAATAAGCTCTAGTACTATCAGAGACGGAACAAACAAAACATGTCAAGGGGTCATTTAGTTCACCTGGTTGGCTGCTTTGATGATTACTGTCAAATTCTGGAATTATTTCACCCTTTTGGGAGAAAGAAATTCTGGCATGATAATTCTCTAAGAAGTCTTGGCCTACTAAATGGGTAGGGAAAGGAACTAAGAAGAAAAAGGGCGTGTATCTCTCAAAGGGTCTAAACAAAAGGGATTATGTTCAGATAAAGGAAACTTTTGAGGTTCTCTAGATATCATTTTTGAACTATTTTAGAACTTTGAGGAAAGGGCTGTTTTACACTGGTGGGTGGCAGTGAGCACTGAGAGTGTGGCTCCAGTGCCACACTCAGTGGGGAAAAGATTTATCACCAATCTGGAGAAATGTTTCTCCAACCCAATTTAGAGGGAGGATTGGGAAGAGCCCCTGAAATTCCTTGAGAATTGGGAATTCAGATGTCTGCTGTTTAGAAGGCGGATAGCACCTGAAGCACTTAAATTTAAATTTGTACCAATCTCTTTTCCAATGTCCCAGATCTTTGCAATTATAACAGGAACTGGGAGGGGGGTGGTGGGGAGGTTCCTTCAGGGGCCTTCATTTACTGGAGTTGAAGAATAAGAATTTTGACAGTCTTTCTTTTAGGTGACTCATCTAGAGTGTAATTAAATCTTCAGTTGACATAGTTTTTCATTCTACCCTGGTCCTTTTTACTGGAAGGGAAAAGTCCCACTTCAGCCCACTAATAAACAGTGTTAAAAGTTATCTGAGTGGAATCAACATCTGAAGACCAGAATTTTCTTTAAAAACAATCTGAAATCAATCATAATTGTCATGATCAGTTTCATCAAGTTTTTGTGTGCAAGCCTGAATTTTGTTCCACTCAACAGGCTTTGGAAAGGCCCTAGGAATTGCCCAATGAAGTTACCTAGCTATTGCTTGAGCCTGATTATAAAATAAGTTAGCAAGCTAGTCTCCCATTTGTAATTGTAGAGACTTTTCAGGATGTTCCCAATTTTTAGTTTTCATCTAATAGTGGGCCTTGGTCTTCAAGAACATGCCTATAAAATAGCTGATAAAAGTTAGAGAAATCAGGTTGGTAAATTTGAATGACTATATTAAATTCCTCAGAAAATCTGTGAGAATCCTCAGTTACTTTGGGACAATCTTTACCTCTGACTCGCAGTTCAACTTTAGTCCAGGGAATATAAGAAATTAAGGACTTGACCTCTGGATTCTCAGGAAGTTTAATTTTAAAAATAGGGATTCTGATAGGTTCAGAGGAAAAGAGGATGGGGAGAGTTTCAAGTGAAAAGGAAAGTTCGGCCAGAGAATTAGTATGGGAGAACTGAGAGTATAGAGGAGGTGTAGACTGTAAAGAAAAGGAGAAGGAAGAGGGTGCCAGAAGCAGGGCCTAAACAAAAGCAGCCAGGGAAGAGGAAGAAGATGACACCGGAGAGAGAGCCTGAGACAAAGAAGCTGGGAAACAAGCGCATGAGACTTCAGAAACAATTTTATCTTTTTTTAATCATTTGCTTGCTTCAGTTAATCTTAAAATTGTATTTTGCAGAGTTAATTTTAGACTCCTGATAACATTTGGAAGTCCCAAAATGCCAATCAAAACAAGTGTTCCATTCAGTTTTAGAAGTTTCAGGGCTAAGGTTTTCCAATTCAGTTTTAAGAAAAGTAAATTTAGGGATTTCAAAAGTTCCCCATAATGGGCATCGATATTGTAACTTGCCTTTGGTCAGGTCGGTCCATTTAGTTAGAAACGTCCATGGGGAAGGACCATGGTTTTTAAACATAAAATCAGCCAGAGTCCCTGTAGAGGAGGTGCCCTCACAATATTTAGACACCTTGGATCCTATTTCTCAAAGGAGTTTCTCTAAAGTAAAGAATAATTTTCCAACAGCTCAAACAGCTTAAACAGCCCAAAGAACATGCAGGCCTAATATTATCCAGTCCTAAGGGAATAATCTAGCCTCAAAGAAGCCAGACTGAAGGCTGATCAGCAGAGTTGTAATGGAACAGCCTAATGCTTAGGGAGTCAGTCTTAAGAGGACAGTTCTAATAGGACAGCTCCTATTCCAAAAGGAATCAGGACAAAGGCTGAACCTACAGAGATCCCATAAAACAGCCCCTGTTCCTGAAGGAATGTGCCAAAGTTTAGCCAGTTCCAGTAGGAACAGCCTGATTTCAAAAATCAGGCTGCAGTACCAAATGAGAACAAGCTCTTAACAAGAAAGGAGAAAGCCTTAAAATAGATTCCAATTAAAATCTGGAGAGATTTAAAATACACAGAAAGTGGAAGCTCAGATCTAGGTGAAAAACTTACCTGCAAACCCCACGGTTGGCAAGAAAAACAGTGAAAAACAATGGATTCAATGTGGGTTCCACACTTGTTTGCTCACCAGCCTCAGAGTTGTTGGCAGTCTTCTCTGCATCCCTGTACTGGCCACCAAAATGTTGAACTAAAACAAATAGGCTGCTAATTATTTCTCCAGCAAAAATGGGCTTATTTGGGATCAATAAAGAATGACAATTCAGGGTCTGCAACCATGGTGAGCCACGTAAAGGTCCCTGCACAGCAAGGAGAGAATTTTTTTTAAGAGATTAAAAGGAAGTTGGGAGGGCTATAGAAATAAAATCTTCATTGGAGACATTGAGAGTTTGAAGTATGTTTGCTTTCATTGACTGAGACCTTATAATCTCTCATTGGCTGAGCTCTTGTGGGGACAGAGGAGAAAGTCTTTCTCCTTCCTGTTTGTCTCTGTTATTATTGTAGGACAGGATAGCTCTTTCTTCTGACTTTCTGACTCTATTTTAATTGAGGTTTCTGTTTATTAATTTTTGCACCCTCATTCCCCCACCTTCACCCCCAGGGTTAGCCAAACTTTGAGGTGTAAGACACAAGCCTATAGAATATTAGCTCTTTCCAGGACTTTTGAACCCAACTGTAAGGATTTAGGGTCTAGTTATAGAATCAGAGGGAATAGTCTACACAAGACTACCTTCATTTCTGAAGCCAACTGTAAGATTGGGGGGTTTCTAAAACCACGCTCAGGTTCAGGTTCAATAATTAGAGAAAAGATTCACAGCATATACTGAAAGCTATTGTATTTATGAATAAAGCTTATTACAAGGAAAAGTTTCAAATTAGAAACATCCAAAGGAAGAGACCCACAGGGCAAAGTGTAGGAAGATTCCAAATATGAAGCTTCCATTGTCTTCAGAATGTGTTATGTTCCCAACATTCACCTGTGATAAAGTGCATGTGGTATTGCCTACTGGGAAAGTTCACTCAAGCTTTGGAATCCAGAACTTTATTGAGACTTTGTTATGTTGGCCTGATTAATTTATTGTCCACATAGTTGAACTCAGTCTCTATGTCAATTGACACCTCTGACCTAATGCCCCACTCTAAATCACCTGGTTAGTCTTTCTGTCATGGCCAGCCTCCACCCTAAGACCATCAGGTATGGAAGTTCAGATTCTGAGTTATCTCATTAACACAAACTATTAGTTGTGGTCAGAAGGGCCCACCACTGAGTAAAAGAACCAAAAAAACAAAGCATTCCTTTCACTCAGAAATTCCAAAGATTTAGATTTTATCACTAGGAGCTCAGTACAAATACCAGACTTCTCTTTGGGCAAGGTCAAATATTGTACTTCTCTGCCTCTGCCTGTCTTTCTCTTTCTCTCTGTCTCTGTGTCTGTCTCTATATCTCTATCTCTGTTTTTCCTCCATTTACGTCCATACATGTTTCTATTAATATCCTATATAAGTTAGTCTGATCTTTCTTTATTCTATATCAGTGGTTTTTAAAATGTGGCTGCTGCTGCACCAGCACTTGGAAATTTTTTTGGAAATGCAAATTCTTTAGCCTCATCCAGATCTACTGAATCAGAAATTCTGAGAGTGCACAACAGTCTGCTTTTAACAAGCCCTCCAGGTGATTCTCATTCATGCTTAAATTTATAATCCACTGTTCTAATGCTGAGATCTTTAGTGGTCATGGAATAAGGAAGAAAATGGAAGAGTGTTCAAGAGGTTTTCTAGTGAGGTAATATCACTGGGAAACTAAGTAATATTTGAATAAAGAGATGGCTCTTCATTTGCTTCTTGAAACTTGAGGCAAATTCTCCATCTTTACGTCAAGGGAAATTTACATGACACTTCATTCATCTTCCATTTTTGTTTCCAATTTGACTCATTTAAAAATAACTATTAATTTGTTTTAGTAGTAACCATCAGGGAATTGTGCAGAAACAGCTTTAATAAAATAAAAATTGTGCCTTCATTTTCACTGTTAGATTTGTGGACGTTTTTGTTCCCCAACTGAAAATAAAGATAATTCTCTCATAAGTGGAGAACTTGTATCATACTCTGAAACATGGAATAACTTTTTAAAATAGCTGCATTATAAACCATTCAGCATAGGGGTCCATGATATGAAGGCCGACAGTTTGTAATGTAGGTTTAATTAAATTGGGCACTACTATAATTAAAGGTTTTGAGTTATTAATGCATCTCTCTGGCAAACATTTCATTTTTATCTTGCTGGTGAAACTTATATTAAAACAGAATATTAGGACAGCTATATATAATTTGCTGCAGGAATAACTTGGATTTTTAGTTGTAATTCAGCGCAATGCACTGCAGTGATTATCTTCTTTTTAAATAAAAAAAGAGAACTTTTGGAAGCTCAAGAAAATGAGTACAGTTTGAGATGAGAGTAACTCCATTTTAAAAAAAATCATAAATCAGGTATAGTGAAACTAACTTGGAGAAGAAAAGTTGTAAATCTATGGTCACCCCAAACCATAGAAGAATTTTGGCTTCTCAATATTGAGTCTGAAGTTTCAGGTTATTTCAGTATAACTTTTACTACTTTAACGTATATTTTACTTATTCAATTTGCAACTACAAAAGGTATAAAGGGCAGATTCATCATTAACCTGTTGATTCTCAGTTTCCTCTCAGAGCTAACATTAATGAAAAACATCATCTGTATTTGTCTCTCATGGGTTCCAGATGATTCTCTCAAGTAGAGGTATTTTTCCTAGTCTGTATTCCAATGCAGGTTCAGTTATGTTTTCTCTGATTCTTAGATTCTGAATATATAGTACAGAAACTCAGAACCCAACATTTCTCAGAGAAAGTTCTAGGAACACTAGTTGCAGATTTGAGTCTCTCATAGAGCAAAACTTAAGTTAAATGAAGTTGGTAAATATTACATTCTATGTCCCATTTGCAAGATTCAAATTATATGATAGCACGTTAAAATTTATGAGGAACCTTGTAGTTAAGAAATACAGAAAACTTTGTTTGTTTTAACATTTGTTAAACTGAATTTACTACAAGACATCTCCCCCTCCCCTGACCATTATACTGTTTCAAAGAGCACACATTGGAAAATGCTGTCATAGTGAAAAGAGGGCTGATTTAGCATTAAGGGACCCCAAATCAATCCTGCTTCCCTTATTTGTTGTGTGAGCTTAGAGAAATTAATTAAATGCCTGAAGATTCAGTTTCTCATCTCTAAAATAAGGTTGATAATTACCATAGAAACTTATTGTAAGTATTAAAAGAATATATAAATTCAGAAACTCAGTAAGCTTTAAAGTGCATTTGAAAAATTCATTTTAGTTTCTTTGTCTCTTACTTACTCAGAAATTTGTCATTAAACCTACCAGTTTCCAAGGCAATTTTTTTCTCTTTCTGTCATTCTGTGTATTCTATTGGACATCGCTCAGTATGAAGAAGGTGATGGGGGCATTGGAGGAGTGCCTACAGTATATTAGGGTAGAGTGGGTCCACTTTGTTAAATATTTATCCCCTGAACATATTCAGGCAGAGCTTGTTAGAATGTTGTACAGAAAATACTGTACAAGTTTAATTAACATCAGGTTCCTTCTTATCCAAAGACACTTTGACTTGAAAAAATGTATTAGTGTTCATAATGTAAATAAGCCATTGACATTATCACTCAATGAATAAATATTGGCAAAGCATGGAGAGTGTATTCATGGCTAATGAAAGGGGTACAAATTCATATTCACACAAGTTTCTACTAGCTAGTAACAGTTACTTTAAAGAAAAGGATGCTATCTATAGATAGATAGATAGATAAGGGGAAGAAAGCAAAGTCTATGTCAGACATGTTACATGAATTGTTCTTTCAAGAGTTTATTTATGGAATAAGTATGGATTTAGTATGGATATTTGCAGAGATATAATAACAGAAAGATTTTTTTCTTTTGTTTGTTCGTTTTGCTAAAATGAAGGTTTTCTATGATCAGTTTGAAGGCAGAAGTGGGAAGTAAGATTTAAAGAGCATGAGTGTCTGGGGAATGGGAGGTCATAAAATAGACACTTTACGTCCATGTAACAAGCAGAATATAAAACTGTGAAAGTCCAAAATTCAAACAGCCTCTTTTGGGCACCATGCTTTTTGCATACTTTATTCAGAATTTATTTGTTAATCCAATACAAAATATGGTTTTATTGTAAAAGAAAGAAATTTCTTAAGGATTGTGATTGATTGTCACCTATTCTTTCAGAATGAAATCCTGTATTTGTGCTTGGTTCTTGTTTGAGTCCTTTAAATTATTAATCAAGTTTTGTGTCAGGTAAGAATTATTGCATGAGCCGTTTTAACAATTTAACCCTCTATGTCAACACAAAACTGATACATCTTTGTTATTTTAGCATCATCCACTATCCAGTTACCTGTGAACAACATGCATCCCAGGATGCTCTTTCAATGTCCCCACTCAAAACAGAATCAGACTCTCTGGACTTACATTATTTTTGTATGTGTGTGAGCTCTCATACAATTGTTAAGCTTCATAAAATGTTAAAATTGTTGTCAAAGTCTGCATTTTTTATTGACTTCAATTAGATAGCAATGGTTTCACCCAAGACACAGTTTTTATCAGAAACTTTATCTTTCAGATACTGCAGAGAGAGAAATTCACATATCTGTATACCGCAGGAGGTGACTGACAGTAAATGACTTTAACACAGGATAGTCACATCTAGGATCCAACTGATTTTGCATAAAGAAGGATCTAACCATACCATCTAATGTTTTAAACATTTAAACATGTTCAATGTTGAAAAGTGACTCGTTATTTATAGAGTACATAATGCAGATAATAATTCCTGAATAAAGAGATTATACATGTTTAAGCTTGCTACTATGACAAATAGTTTTTCATTCCTTGGCTTTGCAAAAAAATTGTGATGGCAGTCATTTATCAACCTTATAAAAATCACATACTTTAAAAATCTAGTGCAGTATCTTACTTGAATAGTCCCTATTTAAATGCAAATTTTAAGTTCTTTCTGTCATAAAATGAATTTTCCAATAAAAAAGAGGTATGTATTTTTTAATGCTAATGGCCTGTTTATCCCACTCCATGACTTGGCATTAATATCCAAGCACAGGAGGTTTGTCTTTGGGAGGGGAAAAGAAAAGATAGATGTACAGGAAAAAAAATGCATAAATCTTTTGTGGGGGAATTTACTAGTAGAATCCGGAAAACTTTTAAAGAGTGAATTTGAAAATGATGTCTCTTAGGAAAACTAATTCTATTTTATAACAAAATATAAAACAAAATCTTAGTGACTGCAGATTCCTGTAGGGGAAAAGATCTGCATTTCTATAAATCTTCTTATTACAGTGTAAAGAGATACATCTGGGTTTGTTGAGTTCAAAATTTAAACTTTGTATTTCTTTTATTTTTCTTAATGGCTTACTTTTTTTAAATGACTAGTGTTGAACTTGTATTGAAGAAATCTTACTGAAGGCTCTGTATGCACAAGACACCCTGACAGTCAATCTGAAGGATGGCCAGTCCCTGTTTTGCTTTATCTAGTTTCACTCAGCTGAGAACACATGCCTAACATTTTCAGATACTTCAAATTTCTGCACTGATACTAACTGAGCAGGAAATTAGATTAGTGCCTCAATCCCCCTGTTTTAAATATAATATTAGAGCTATGATATTATATATAATAATGTATATATAATTACCTCTGACACAAGGCAACAAGTTATAAGGGCCTTAAAGTAAATAAAAACAAAATACCAGGCTCAGGAAAGGGTCAGGGGACAGGGAGAGGGAAAAAATTGTGTGGGCTTCATGAAACTGAATCATTTAAATCTTGAAGGGTTGGAAACGTATATGTGAGTTATGGTGAAAAAAGTGAACATTTTATTAGGAAAAATTAAATAAATGAAAAGATACAAAATTAAATTTTAAGAAACTTTACTTTGTACAGTAACTTTAGAGCAGCATAAGAAAATGATAAAATAAAGAAAACGTTTAGTTGTGATCAAATTGCAGAGGATCTTTAATGGGTAAAATTGTAATTTTGGGGCAAAATAAATGGAAAATGGTAAACGGTCTCTCAAAGAAGATTCAGATGTCAGAACTATATTATTTGTAAAAATTAGTAATTCATTTCTGATTGTATTATTTATTATATATTGGTCCCGGTCCTGTTCTCTAATCTTGATTACATTTATGAATATAAAAGGAGAAGAAGGATGTTTCTATCACACTTTTAACCCCAAGGTAGAAAAGCACCAGATTCAAGTCAAGGCAAAGAAAATGATTGTGGGACTTTCCTGGTGGTCCAGTGGTTAAGAATCCACCTTCCAATGCAGGGGATGCTGGTTCGATCCCTGGTCGGGGAACTTAGATCCCACATGCCACGGGGCAACTAAGCCCACATGCTGTCACTACAGAGCCCATGTGCTGTGGAACCCGCGTGTCGCAACTAGAGAGCCCACGTGCTGCAACTACTGAGCCTGTGCACCACAACTAGAGAGAAGCCTGTGCACTGCAACAAGGAGCCTGTGCACCCCAGAGGAGGATCCTGAATACTGCAGTGAAGATCCCACCTGTCACAACTAAGACCCAATGCAGCCAAAATTAAAATAAATAAATAAATATTTTTTAAAAGAAATTGATTTTGTGAGTCAAAAGATGGATTTCTCAAGTATTATAATTCTGTGTTCTTGTATTCCTTACCTCCCAATGATATCAACTTGACTCTTTCCTGTAGAATGCTTCCTCCAATTGCCTGGTGTGGTAAAATAGAACTGGCTATATTTCTCCATTTGGTATTTCTTGGAGATTAGCAGTTTAATTTAGCTTTTTTGTGGACCTTAGAAACAGATCTCTTTAATTTTTTATCTGTCTCTCTCCTCCTTTCTTGGATTCATCATGGCTTGCCTCATCTTACCACCAGAATAAATACATAAAATATATAGTTCAACAGATTGACATAAGAATATTCAGTGAGACAAGGGATCTGAGAGGCAAGTCATATCAGGCCCTAAAACTTAAAAACTAACTTTATTTACAACTACATTTTTTAAAGTAAAGTATTTAGACAGAAATTCTGACTTCAGGATTTGAAGAGAATTTGGAAATAGAATCTGGATGGCATGAGTGATTTCTGGGGCTGGATGAGCCATACAGAGCAAGTTACATCAGAGAAGAAGCTAGGGAGTTCTAGGTTTTTCCCTTCATCCCCCATCTTCACCCAGGAAATGGTCTGTTTTCTAGAGGCAGGAAAAAGACATGATTTTATGGTGAAGTCTTCTGAGTCCTCTTCAATAAGATTTATTGTAAAGTTATTATTTAATTTGATTAAAGTTCATTATTTTTCTTGTCTGCATCACGTCCAGCAGACACATAAAATTTATTTTTAATAAATGTCATCTTTCTTTAGTTTCAATTGCTGCTGCAGGCATTTCTTTTTTAATTTTTTAAATATTTCTGTGCTCTTTTCATCGAGAAACTTGAGAGAGGTTAAGGGAGATGGGCTTAGAGGCATGTGCACAAACACATCTCTATCTGTAAGTAGACTAGAGGCTTTTGAATAGGGCTTTGAGAACATTGTTGAGATGTTTCAAAGGTAGCATTATTTCAGATTAAAAAGAGAAGCAATATTGACTGAAAAACTCTTTCCTTAGGTGATGCTTATTTTTTTCTAAAATTAACAATGCTTTTTAAACCAGAGCTGAAATCTTGAGGAAACATGGACAAAAGTTCAGGAATGTAGAGAGTCAAAGCATTGTTGGAGGGATTTTTCTTACCATTTATTCTGGTACAAGAGGAAAAGCCTTGATGTCTATAAGGAGGTGAGAATTGCACTTATAAATCTTCCTCTTAATGGCAGAAATAGGCAGAAAGATGTTGCTTAGATTCACTATTAATAAATCATCACTGGGGATTATTCTACTCACATAATTCAGAGATTTAAATATGAAGTGCACTTTCAGATCTTAATCACATCAATCCTGGAAACTAGAAAAGGAAATAAAGAGGGGAGTTACCTAAAACAGAAATTGTTGCTGAGAACCCTACAATGTCTGCAATGATTAGTGAACATTAGTTTCTAATACAACACATCAAGATAATGAGAAAAAAACTTGCATGGCATCAGAAATAAAGGATTTCTGTTCAAGCCATATAAAACTAATTCTGCTAGAATAAACTTATGTAAACTCTCTATCCATTTATGTTGTTGATAAGAAACATATAAACTAAATTTAGTAGCAAGGGTAAGAATCTTTCATAATTTAGCACTATATCCTCCATGAAGGAAACCTGAAAATGGTAGAACATCACTAAAAGAAAGCTGGTTATATCTTTAAACTGTAGGTACCGATCCTAACCATTTTTATGTTTCTTTCTCCACCTCTACTGATAGGATGAAGAAGGGACTGAGGGAACTTGAGATAATTCATTTAATTTATTTAGGCATGAAAATTCAACCAGTGTATGATAATTTACAATGCTCTCTGCTTTTCCCCAAAGTATATATACAGAAGTGTATTTCTAATAATTATTTTCATGATCATTATTCCTATACACCCCATTCAGATTTCTTGAACTACTTAATCTTAGATTTTATACCATTTTTCTATTTTTCAAAAGTCTCCTGAGCTTCATTCTCTTCTAAGCTTATTTATCTCTTGTACTGAGAATTATACCATTATTATTTTAAATGAAATTTATATTCACCAAACTACAAAGAAATTGCCCCTGCTTTCTGCATCTTCTAAACAAGCTATATCATCTCATATGTTTCTTATTCACTAATCAGTGCCACTTAAGGTTAGAACATACTTTGGTTTCAATACTGAGGGCTTGTGGAAAGGGAAACTTTTAATTTCCACAATATTTTGTGTACTGAATGAGTGAAATTATCCAGGATCAAAAAAAGCATGGTTATAGAATTCATTTTACTGCACTACTGCTCAATTTTACTTTGATAACACTTTGTGTTATGCAGGGGAAAATGTCGGTCTATACCATGTTTAAAGATGAAAATGAAAATAAAAAAGAAAACAAAACAGCTCTAAAAGTATCATGTGCATTTAGTTATTGTGTTTCCTATTGAAGAAGACACTAAGTAAAATCGCTCAGTGGCTCTATAAAGGGAAATAACAATCTGCTCAGCATCTTGTTCTGGTTTTCAAAGGGAAATTATCATTAAAATAAAAGTAAAATTCTTCTTTCTTTAAACATTGAAATAAAATAAGCAATGTATTTTTAAAATTGTAATAAAAGAGTTTAAATAGACTCGATCTTGGTCTATAAAAATGAAATAGCAATATTTGGTTATCAGTGTTTCCCTAACTAGTATATTGTAAGGAAACAGAATGCAGTTATTGTTTCATTACATTTCTCCATGCCTGATTAAGAATTGCATTTTATATCTTAACTGAAAAACAAAATCAATTACACATTGCAGAGTCAAAGCAACAGAGTATTAAAAGAGGAATATTATATATGGAATCTTTCATTAAATTATTATTAGGTCAACATATACAAATTGGTAAATGTAGATCTTATGTTAGGCTCTGAAAACAGGGCTCCATTACACATTATTCCATATGAGTTCAGCCTCATGTGCTCTCTCAGTTTAGGATACTTGCAGTGCTTCTGGGCTACAGGTGTCTCAGTGATGGCCTATGTCATTCCCAAGGTCATAAAGTTCTGACTTCTGCTGGTGTGACTCAGAATGAGTGTGTCATTAGTGAGCAGATCACACCATTCATCTGAAAAAGAAAAGAAGCAACAAGAGAAACAGGTCTTGAACACATGTCCAGTGAAATTAGAACCACCAAAGCTCTGGCTTTTCCAAGGCTACCTGGAGGAGCCAGGTAATATAAACAGAGGTACCAATGAAAAGCAGGAGAGAGGAAGAAGCCAACAGAAAGGTAGCTTGTCCTAGCTCTTGACTGTTATGAGAAGCAAGGGCTTTATTGGAGATGTCTTACTTGAACTGTCAATCAGCTGTTTTCTTAAGAATTGTACTCAATCTATAATGCATCTCCTTGTGTTTATTTTGCTTCTTCACTCTACTCAACCCTGCACCATTTCCCTTTTTCCCTCAATCTGTCCTCTCTGGGATTGCATCTCTTAAAAACAGTGTTTGTTTGAAAATGTGTTTTCTGATCTGCTTCCTGAAAAAACTATTTTTCTTTTCTTGAATATTCTCTTGATGAGCTGTTCAAGGCTTCTATAAAATGATTTATTATTTTATATTGCTAAACTACAAATTTGTTAGTGAGTTTGACACCTTTATTTATGTTGCCTTTCAGGAAGAAAGAAGAGCAAGTGTCACATGTGAATGAGGAATTTTCTAAAGAATAATATTATGATTATTCCTCCTTGAAAATATAAGTAAACGGTATTCTGAAAAGGTTTGTTTTTAATGAAAAATGAATCAATGATATCCTTGTACTGTTCAGCATTAACATTTCACAGGAATATTTTAAAACACAGTTATTGTTTAGGCTCTGATCTTTTAGGAAAAGCCATTGAAGCCAGGGCAATTAAGCTTCTAATTATTTTAGTGATTTTAAGAGGATATAAGACAACGAATGGTAACTCCAAATTCTGATATAAAAACATGCATGGTGGATTATGTTCATTAAGAAACTGCCCTTTGTAGATAGTGTTGACATAAAGTACCGCTCCAAATCATCTCCCCAAATGGTGTGAAATGACCTTACATTAACAAAAATTTTATGTAATTCCACACCTTCTGCATTACTTACAAACTGAAAATGTCAAAACTACCAAAGAGCTATGAGGAAAAAGAGAAACGAAAAAAATACAAGTGCCAAGTTCTCACATTCTCCTACCCACTCCCACCCTGCCACAGAGCTTAATGGCAAAAGAAGAAAAACTGTGAGAGATAGTGTTGGGAAACTACAGAAGAGGCCTGAGAATGAGGTGCAACAACAACTAGATAAATTAACTCCACCTTACATATAAAAATCCTAAAAAAATATAAATAACAAGGAATATCAGACTATGAGCTACACAGAAACAAGTTGGAAGTATGCAATCCTTAAAGGGACAAACGTCATAAAACATGCCAGATATCTGGTGTAAAGAGACAGTCTCTATTTAAAGAAGCAAGGAATTTAAAGGGACAAGCAGAATTTAAAGGGATAATCTGAACCCATAAAATCTGGAAAAGAGAAAAATTCCAAAGGGAGGGAAGAAGTGTCCCTTGTAATTAAATATTGAAGAACGAAGAATAGGAAGAGTTAGGGTACTACAAGCTAAAATAAAATCACAACCCATACCACCAGATTAAAAACAAACAAAGAAGCGTGGCTAAGCACCAGGACTTTGTTAAAATGACAGAAAGATGCATTCTTCAATTAGGAACTAAGTTAAACACCTTAATATAATAAAAAAATGAACCAAACTGAAGACCATAGAAAGTACTGCAGAAAATCAGGGAAACTAAGTTAAGAAAAGGAAAAATAACAATGAAACAGGAGAAAATTGTAATCTATATTTCACACAGAATTACATATACTCAAACAGATAATACAGAATATAAAAAATGACCTTGAAATAGAAATTAAAAAAGAAAAAACAAGATATAGATAAAATTAAATAAATAAATAAATAAATAAATAAAAGACTTATTTGAACTCAGGAATAAAATGGATGAAAAAAAGACAAAATTTTCCCAGGATCAAAGAATTAGAAAGTTCCTAAGAGAGAATATATTCAAATAAATTTTTAATAATGAGCATGGAAGGCAATCAGTGGAATGAAAAATGACATAAAGAAAGAAGAAAAAAGGATCAACAGAGAAAGTAATGAAAATGGAAAGCAAAGACTGAATAATATCTGTATTACTGGCATGCTTTATGGAGAAAAAGAGAAAAATTGGACAAAACTAATATTTAAATCACTATCCCAAGAAAACATACAAGAAATTGAAAAAGAATAGAATATAAAAAATTAAAAGGACTCACTGGGTACTTGGAAAAATTACCAAGAATGATACACTCTAAGACATATCATAGTGAAACTATCAGCTTTCAAAGATTAACGCTTCAAGAACTGGAATCAAGAAGACCAAATAGTTGACAATGATAAAAAAAAAAAAAAAATTAGACTAGCACATTTATTTTCAAAACCTCAAAATGCACAAAAATGGAGCAACATTTCTTTTAAAAAATAAAATGGTAAATGTGATCCAAAGATTTTTATATCCAGGTAAGTTGTCTTTAAATATCAAAGCTAGTTTTCAAAATACAAGAACTGAGATAATTCTACATCCATCAGCCCTTTTTGAGGAATACACTAAACCAGGAATCAATAAACATTGTATATGAAAGGCCAGATAGTAGATTAGGCTTTGTGAGTCACTTTTTGAACTACTCAACTCTACCATTGTAGTGCAAAAGATTTGTAAGATATTTGGACTTGTTTAAAATGTCCATTGAGGGGAGACCTTCAAGATGGAGGAGGAGTAATACGTGAAGAACACCTTCTTCCCCACAAATACATCAGAAAGACATCTACATATGGAACAACTCCTACACAACACCTACTGAAAGTTGGCAGAAGACCTCAGACTTCCCAAAAGGCAATAAACTCCCCAACATACCTGGGTAGGGCAAAAGAAAAAAAAGAAAAAGAGAAAGAAAAGAATATGGACAGGACCTGCACCTCTGGGAGGGAGCTGTGAAGGAGGAAAAGTTTCCACACACTAGGAAGCCACTTCACTTTTAAAGATGGGGGGTGGGTAGGGGGTAGCTTCAGAGCCATGGAGGATAGCACAACTACAGGGAGAAGAGGGCAAAGTGGAGAGATTCCCACACAGAAGGTCAGTGCTGACCAGCACTCACCAGCCTGAGAAGCTTTTCTGCTTACCCACTGGGACAGGTGGGGGCTGGGAGCTGAGACTCAGGCTTCAGAAATCAGATATAAGGGAGAGGACTGGGGTTGGCTGCGTGAACACAGCCTGAAGGGGACTAGTGCAACACAGCTAACTAGGAGGGAGTCTGGGAAAATGTCTGGAACTGCCAAAGAGGCAAGAGAAAATTGTTTCAGGGTGCGCAAGGAAAGAGGATTCAGAGCACCACCTAAATGAGCTCCAGAGACAGGCAAAAGCTGCGGCTATTGGTGCAGACACCAGAGATGGGCATGAAATGTTAACACTGCTGCTGGAGCCACCAACAAGTCTGTGTGCAAGCACAGGTCACTATCCACACCTCCCCTCCTGGGAGCCTGTGCAGCCCACCATTGTCATGGTCCTGAGATCCAGGGACAACTTCCCTGGGAGAACACAAGGCATGAATCAGGCTGTTACAAAGACATACAGGTCTCTGCCACTGCAGGCTCACCCCTCATTCCGTACCCCTCCCTCCCCCATGCCTGAGTGAGACAGAGCCCCTTAATCAGCTGCTACTTTAACCCTGTCCTGTCTGAGTGAAGAACGGATGCCCTCAGGGGACCTACAGGCCGGGGTGGGGCCACATCCAAAGCTGAACCCCAGGAGCTGTGAGAACAAAGAAGAGAAAGGGAAATCTCTCCTAGAAGCTTCAGAATCAGCAGCTAAATCTCCACAACCAACTTGATGTAAGCTGCATCTCTAGAATACCTGAAGAAACAACAAATCATCCCAAAATTGAGGTAGCGGACTTGGGAGCAATTGTAGACTTGGGCTTTGCTTTCTGAATCTAATTTGTTTCTGCTTTTTTTTTTTTTTAGTATAGGTTTTAGCACTTGTTATCATTCGTGGATTTGCTTTTTGGTTTGGTTGCTCTCTTCTTTCTTTCTTTCTTTCTTTTTTCTTCTTATTGTGTTTTAGTTTTTATTTTTAATAATTTAATTTTTTTATTTTAATAACATTTCATTTTTTTCTTTCTTTCTTTCTATTTTTCTCCCTTTTCTTCTGAGCCGTGTGGCTGACAAGGTCTTTGTGCTGTGGCCGGGTGTTAAGCCTGCGCCTCTGAGTGGGGAGAGGTGAGTTCGGGATATTGGTCCAACAGATACCTCCCGGCTCCACATATATATATATTTTTTCCTCTTTCTCTTTTTGTGAGTGTGTATGTGTATGTATCTTTGGGTGATTTTGTCTGTATAGCTTTGCTTTTACCATTTGTCTTAGGGTTCTGTCTGTCCAGTTTTTATTTTTAATAATTTAATTTTTTTATATTAATAACATTTCATTTTTTTCTTTCTTTCTTTCTATTTTTCTCCCTTTTCTTCTGAGCCGTGTGGCTGACAAGGTCTTTGTGCTGTGGCCGGGTGTTAAGCCTGCGCCTCTGAGTGGGGAGAGGTGAGTTCGGGATATTGGTCCAACAGATACCTCCCGGCTCCACATAATATCAAACAGTGAAAGTGCTCCCAAAGATCTCCATCTCAATGCTAAGACAGAACTCCACTCAACGACCAGCAAGCTACACTGCTGGACACCTTATGCCAAACAAACAGGAAGACAGGAATGCAACCACACCCATTAGCAGAGAGGCTGCCCAAAATCATAATAAGGTCACAGGCACCCAAAAAAACAGCCAGACACAGTCCTGCCCAGCAGAAGAAACGATCCAGCCTGATCCACCAAAACACAGGAATCAGTCCCCTCCACCAGGAAGCCTACAAAACACACTGAACCAACATTATCCCCTGAGGGCAGACACCAAAAACAATGGGAACTACAAACCTGCAGCCTGCGAAAAGGAGACCCCAAACAGAGTAAGTTAAGCAAAAGGAAAAGACAAGGAACACACAGCAGGTGAAGGAGCAAGTTAAAAACCTACCAGACCAAACAAATGAAAAGGAAATAGGCATTCAGAGTAAAAAGAATTCAGAGTAATGATAGTAAAGTTGATTCAAAATCTTGGAAATAGAATGGAGAAAATACAAGAGATGTATAACAAGGAGCTAGAAGAACTAAACAGCAAACAAACAATGATGAACAACATAACCAATGAAATTAAAAATCCTCTAGAGGAATCAATAGCAGAATAACTGAAGGCAAAAGAAGGCATAAGTGACCTGGAAGATAAAAAAGCGGAAATAATTAATGAAAGCAGAATAAAGAGAAAAGAATGAAAAGAATTTAACAGTTTCAGAGCCCTTTGGGACAACATTAAATGCACAACATACAAATTATAAGGGTCCCAGGGCTTCCCTGGTGGCGCAGTTGTTGAGAATCTGCCTGCCGATGCAGGGGACATGGGTTCGTGCCCCAGTCTGGGAAGATCCAACATGCTGTGGAGCGGCTGGGACCGTGAGCCATGGCCGCTGAGCCTGTGCGTCCAGAGCCTGTACTCTGCAAAGGGAGAGGCCACAACAGTGAGAGGCCCGCGTACAGAAAAAAAAAAAAAAAAAAAATTATAAGGGTCCCAGAAGAAGAAGAGAAAAAGAAAGGGACTGAGAAAATATCTGAAAAGTTTATGGTTGAAAACTTCCCTAATATGGAAAAGGGAATAGTTAACCAAGTCCAGGAAGTGCAGAGAGTCCCATACAGGATAAATCAAAAGAGAAACACGCAAAGACACATAATAATCAAACTATCAATAATTAAATACAAAGAAAAAATCTTAAAAGCAACAAGGGAAAAACAACAAAAAACATAAAATGGAAACCACATAAGGTTAACAGCTAATCTTTCAGCAGAAACTCTGCAAGCCAGAAGGGAGTGGCAGGACACCTTTAAAGTGATGAAAGGGAAAAACCTACAACCAAGATTACTCTACCCAGCAAGAATCTCATTCAGATTTCATGGAGAAATCAAAACTTTTACAGACAAGCAAAAGGTAAGAGAATCCAGCACCACCAAACCAGCTTTACAAAAAATGCTAAAGGAACTTCACTAGGCAGGAAGCACAAGAGAAGGAAAATACCTACAATAACAAACCTAAAACAATTAAGAAAATGGTAATAGGAAGATACATATCGATAACTACCTTAAATGTAAATACATTAAATGCCACAACCAAAAGACATAGACTGGCTGAATGGATACAAAAACAGGACCCATATATATGCTGTCTACAAGAAACCCACTTCAGACCTAGAAACACATACAGAATCAAAGTGGGGGGATGGAAAAAGATATCCCATGCAAATGGAAATCAAAAGAAAGCTGCAGTAACAATTCTCATATCAGACAAAATAGACATTAAAATAAAGACTATTACAATAGACAAAGAAGGACACTACATAATGATCAAGGGATCAATCCTAAAAGAAGATATAACAATTATAAATATTTATGCACCCAACCTAGGATCACCTCAATACATAAGGCAATGGCTATAAAAGGGGAAATTGACAGTAACATAATAATAGTAGGGGATTGTAACTCTCCAGTTTCATGAAAGGACAGATTATCTAAAATGAGAATAAATGAGGAAACACAAGCTTTAAATGATACATTAAAAAAGATGGACTGAATTAATATTTATAAGGCATTCCATCCAAAAACAAGAGAATATACTTTCTTCTCAAGTGCTCATGGAACTTTCGCCAGGATAGATCATATCTTGGGTCACAAAGCAAGCCTTGGTAAGTTTAGGAAAATTGAAATTGTATCAAGTGTCTTTTCTGACCACAAAGCTATGAAACTAGATATCAATTACAGGAAAAAAACTGTAAAAAATACAAACATATGGAGGCTAAGCAATGCACTACTAGATAACCAAGAGATCACTTTAGAAATCAAAAAGGACATCAAAATATACCTAGAAACAAATGACAATGAAAACACAAAGCCCCAAAACCTATGGTATGCAGTAAAAGCAGTTCTAAGAGGGAAGTTTATAACAATACAATCCTACCTCAAGAAACAAGAAACATCTCAACTAAAGAAGCTACCTTACACCTAAAGCAATTAGAGAAAGAAGAACCAAAAAACCCCAAAGTTAGCAGAAGGAAAGAAATCATAATTATCAGATCAGAAATAAATGAAAAAGAACTGAAGGAAACAATAGCAGAGATCAATAAAACTAAAAGCTGGTTCCTTGAGAAGATAAACAAAATTGATAAACCATTAACCAGACTCATCAAGAAAAAAAGGGAGAAGACTTAAATCAATAAAATTAGAAATGAAAAGGGAGAAATAACAACTTACATGGCAGAAATACAAAGGATCATGAGAGATTACTACAAGCAACTCTATGCCAATAAAATGGACAACCTGGAAAACATAGACAAATTCTTAGAAAAGCACAATCTTCTGAGCCTGAACCAGGAAGAAATAGAAAATATAGACAGACCGATCACAAGCATTGAAATTGAGACTGTGATTAAAAATCTTCCAACAAACAAAAACCTGGGACCAGATGGCTTCACAGGACAATTCTATCAAACATTTAGAGAAGAGTTGACACCTATCTTTCTCAAACTAGTCCACAATATAGCAGAGGGAGGAACACTCCCAAACTCATTCTATGAGGCAACCACACCCTGATAGCAAAACCAGACAAAGATGTCTTAAAGAAAGAAACTACAGGCCCATATCAATGGTGAACATAGATGCAAAAATCCTCAAGAAAATACTAGCAAACAGAACCCAACAGCACATTAAAAGGATTATACACCATGATCAAGTAGGGTTTATCCCAAGAATGGAAGTATTCTTCAATATACACCAATCAATCAATGTGGTAAACCATATTAACAAATTGAAGGAGAAAAACCATATGATCATCTCAATAGAGGCTGAAAAAGCTTTCGACAAAATTCAACAGCATTCATGATGAAAACCCTCCAGAAAGTAGGCGTAGAAGGAACTTTCCTCAACATAATAAAGGCCATATATGTCAAACACATAGCCAACATCGTTCTCAATGGTGAAAAACTGAAAGAATTTTTTTCTAAGATGAGGAACAAGTCAAGGGTGTCCACTCTCACCACTGTTATTCAACATAGTTTTGGATATTTTATCCATGGCAATCAGAAAAGAAAAAGAATTCCAAATTGGAAAAGAAGGAGTAAAGCTGTCACTGTTTGCAGATGACATGATACTGTACATAGAGAATCCTAAAGATTTACCAAAAAATTACCAGAGGTAATCAATGAATTTGGTAAAGTAAAAAGATACAAAATTAATGCACAGAAATCTCTTGCATTCCTATACAATAATGATGAAAAATTTGAAGGAGAAATTAAGGAAATACTCCTATTTACCTTTGCAACAAAAAGAATAAAATACCTAGGAATAAACCTACCTAAGGAGACAAAAGACCTTTATGCAGAAAACTATAAGACACTGATGAAAGAAATTAAAAATGACACAACTAGATGGAGAGATATACCATGTTCTTGGATTGGAAGAATGAATATTGTGAAAATTACTATACTACCCAAAACAATGTACAAATTCAACGCAATCCCTTTCAAACTACCACTGACATTTTTCACAGAACTAGAACAAAAAATTTTGAAGGAGAAATTAAGGAAATACTCCTATTTACCTTTGCAACAAAAAGAATAAAATACCTAGGAATAAACCTACCTAAGGAGACAAAAGACCTTTATGCAGAAAACTATAAGACACTGATGAAAGAAATTAAAGATGTTTCCAACAGATGGAGAGATATACCGTATTCTTGGATTGAAAGAATCAATATTGTGAAAATGACTGTACTACCCAAAGCAATCTACAGATTCAATGCAATCCCTGTCAAATTACCACTGGCATTTTTTACAGAGCTAGAACAAAAAATCTTAAAATTTGTATGGAGACACAAAAGACCCTGAATAGCCAAAGCAGTCTTGACAGACTTCAGACTATACTACAAGGCTACAGTAATCAAGACAGTATGGTACTGGCATAAAAACAGAAATATAGATCAATGGAACAGGATAGAAAGCCCAGAGATATACCCACAGACATAGGGTCACCTTATCTTTGATAAAGGAGTCAAGAATATACACTGGAGAAAAGACAGCCTCTTCAGTAAGTGGTGCTGGGAAAACTGGACAGCTACCTGTAAAAGAATGAAATTAGAACATTCCCTAACACCATACACAAAAATAAACTCAAAATGGATTAAAGACCTAAACGTAAGGCCAGACACTATAAAAATCTTAGAGGAAAACATAGGCAGAACACTCTATGACATAAATCACAGCAAGACCCTTTTTGACCCACCTCCTAGAGAAATGGAAATAAAAACAAATGTAAACAAATGGGAACTAATGAAACTTAAAAGCTTTTCCACAGCAAAAGAAAACATAAACAAGACAAAAACACAACCCTCAGAATGGGAGGAAATATTTGCAAATTAAGCAAGTGACAAAGGATTAACCTCCAAAATATACAAACAGCACATGCAGCTCAATATCAAAAAAAAAAAAAAACCTAACCCCAAAATGGGCAGAAGACCTAAATAGACATTTCTCCAAAGAAGATATACAGATTGCCAACAAAGACATGAAATGATCTTCAACATGACTAACCATTATAGAAATGCAAATCAACACTACGATGAGGTATCACCTCACACCAGTCAGAATGACCATCATCAAAAAATCTACAAACAATAAATGGAATTAATTTATTTGTAGTGTGGTGCATGGACATAGAGTCTGTCATACAGAGTGAAGTAAGTCAGAAAGAGAAAAACAAATACCATATGCTAACAAATAGATATGGAATCTAAAAAAAAAAAAATGGTTCTGAAGAACCTAGTGGCAGGACAGGAATAAAGACTCAGACATAGAGAATGGACTTGAGGACATGGAGAGGGGGAAGGGTAAGCTGGGACAAAGTGAGAGAGTGGCATATATATATATGCACTACCAAATGTAAAACTGAGAGCTAGTCAGAAGCAACTGCATAGCACAGGGAGATCAGCTCGGTGCTCTGTGACCACCTAGAGTGGTGGGGTAGGGCGGGTGGGAGGGAGGGAGATGCAAGAGTGAAGAAATATGGGGATAAGTGTATATGTATAACTGATTCCCTTTGTTATAAAGCAGAAACTAACACATCACTGTAAAGCAATTATACTCCAATAAAGATGTTAAAAAAATAAATAAATAAAATGCTCTTTGAGGCATTTAATCCATGATTCATTAAATAATACAAACTTTTAACTTCATTAAAACATTATTTATATAATTTTATTGTAATTCATGGCAAATTCTGAATTTCACATTTATTCTTTTTTTTTCTGTCATGAAATTCATCAGGGTTACTCTTAAATTGGTGAGCAATTACTCCCAAGTATGTATTCACTTAATTACTTGACTTATATTCATTAAATCTGTTAACAATTGCGGTTATTGCAATTTGATTTTTGTCAGTATTGTTATGAAGTTGGTGGCCATATTGCGGTGTGATCACCAAGAAACTGGGTGATACCTTGTTCACACAATTTGCTGTTTTTCTTTTTATCACTTCAATAAATCTGCAAATTAAAGGATGATGCACCATCAGCTTTTGACATTTGCTGTGCCAGCCTTCCACTCTATTGTTTGTCCTGTGATCACCATTCACTAGTGATGTATAATATTCCAACTTTATTGTGAAAGTCTTGGAGCTTTTGATCTTCTGCCTTACCATACCTTCCACAGACATACATTTTCTTAAAGTAATCCACTGGGACATCTAAATTTTCTCCTGCATTCTGCAAAATGTAACCAAGGTTTTATTTACATCTTCCGAAGTCACAAATGGTAGTCCAAACAACATGGATGCACACTACAGGTGTTAATTTCTCTTATCATATATTCACCTGTTAGACCCAAAGAAGACATTTTTCACCACAGTGATTGTGAAAAGTGAAACAAACATCTTTTTACTTGTGCATTTTTTAGGAGTGGTTGAATTACATTCATATTTGCAATTTCAAAATCTATCATGCAAAATGAAGGGTTAATGTCAAGGTTTTCTTTCTTTTGTGCACATATATATATCTTCTCACCTTTTCATTGTTAGCTTATAAATCAATGGTATATTATAACCCAACACTACACCATGGACAGAGTGAACTGTTAGTGCTATCTATCTTGAAGTTGCCTTTTCTGAATAATATGGTACTGGCACTTAAATACCAAATACTGTCATAAATTGTATAAATAAGAATTCTTTCATCATCTTGACCACTGGAATTGTGCATAAGAAATTGTTGTCTGCATCTGGTCACTTTATACTCCTCTAGAATTTCAATTCCATGCAATTAAGTTTGGCTTAGTTGTTGATGCTTGTTTTGAACTCTATTTATTTGCCTCTTTAGTGAGTTTCTATTACCATTATTAAGAACTCTTCATCATGAATATCTTGAAGAGTTCTTTGAAGTACCTGCAAAGGTGTTGCATTTGGTTCTACTTTTGTATCATGTTTTACCCTCTTCAGGGTTTTCCTTAAGTGTCTTTCAGCACCAATGTTGTGCTGATGTTTTCCTGCCCCATCTTGAGTGATTATAATGTTATCCAAATGTTGACTAATTGTACATCAGGCAATGCTTATTCTCCTCTCTTCACAGCACAAGTAACTTTTACTCCTACCTTTGTTAATGGAACAGAAACAAAAACCATTATAATGTACCATTGGCTTTTCTTTTCATGAATATGCTATTTCTGCCATATTCCTCTGAGAATTTTCAAATAGTGATGTCATATTGCCAAACAACAAAAGAAAGGCTATTTTTTCTTTTTTTTTTTTTTTTTGTAGCTGTCTGACCAATGGTTACTGGTTTATTGGTAGGGCAAACCTTCCTAATGTCTTATGGATTTAACATCCAGTTTGACCAGACTGTATCAGTCAGTAGATAGGCAGCAGCCAAGGGATTGGTGATCCATACCAATTGGAAGGATGGTGTAGGGTTGTTATTGGCAATGATGCCACAATAAAATGATAGGACCAATAAAAGTTGATAGTATTTTCTTGTGTTAATTCTGTAAACCAAAGGTATAAATCAATGTTATGGGCTATCTGAACCCAGAGACACTTTTTAAGAATGGACATTTTTGACAATATCAAATATCAAGGACAAATTGGCATGGCCAAGATGCTCAGGGGTGTTTTAAATAGGACCAAATTTCAAGGACCTTTTTAGTGTGAATCAAGTGTCTCAATGGATGTTTTAAACAGGGCCATATATCAAGGATCTTCTGGCATAGGTGAGATGTCACAAAACACATTTTGAACCAAATGTCCACTAGTACTAAATGTCCACTAATTATGCAAAAATAGCCATATATAATACACAAAAATATAATTGTGCCTATGTTTCAATAAAACTTTATTTACAAAAAAGCCTGAGGTCCCCACTTGGTCTGTGGTCAAACATTCTTAACCCTGTACAAGAACAGGAGCTTTATCCAACCAAATAATTACTAGATATTTCATCAAAATGACTGGTTTTCAAAATAATAACAAATATTTTAAATAATACATAAATAGACATAGTAGACTAAAACAAATTTAGGGATGAGAGTAGAAGACTATTTTTGAAATGATATATATGTGATTAAGTAGAAATAATGCAACCAGAGTTAGGAGGAGAGAATAAAAGAAAATAAGAAGAAAAACCTCAACTATACTTTTTAAAAACCTAATAAACAAGGTAATAAATAGATAAATTAAAAATAAGCTAACTATGGGTCTTAAAAATGACATAAATACAAAGTTAACTACTAAAACAAAATATAAACTTTCATAAAAAAACAAAAAAATGACATCTTTTAAAGAAAGACACACAGCAAGTAAAACAGTATGCACATAATATAAAATCTTATGGTTAATTTGAGACCAAACACATCAGTCATAATAGAAAATTGGAATAGGCTTAACTTATATTAAAAGAAATGATGACAATTTGTCTCACAACACAATACCCAAATATGTGTAATTTATAAGAAACACACTTAAAAGAAAATGCTACAGAATCTAAAATTACATAAATGGATAAATATATACCAGGACAATGGAAGGCAAAAGAGAGCAGGCATAGCAATACTGATAATGCAATTAAGGAATAATTCAAACTCCCGAAGCAAAGGAAAATGTTTAATACTAAAAGCCCCAATCCACAATAAAGATATAACACTAATGAATATGTATGCATCAAATAACATAGCAGCTACTTTTTAAAAACAACCAAAAAAGGAAATGCCAGGAGACATAAGTAGTAACATACAAAAAAATAGGAGAATTTACTACATTACTTTTAATACAAGACAGATTAAGTGAACAAAAATAAGTAAGGAAATAAAATTTTTAGACAACATAATAAATGGAGTATGTCTTTTATATATCTATTGAAATCCTCAGCCTGATAGTAAGGAACATATATTCTTTTTAAGTGCACATACACTTTCACAAAAATTGTTCATATATTAGATTACAAAGAAAATATCTGCTTCCTAAGGTAGAACTATTATAAGAAAAATTCTAATCATAATGCAATTAAACTAGAATTAACTATCAAAACCAAAACCCAGACTCATTCATGTGGAAATTGAAAAAACAAACTTCTATTAATTAAGTTTTAGTTGAAAAGAAGGAATACAAAATAAAATTACTGATTTTTTTAAAAGGACAAAGAAAATATTACATAATTTGATCTATAGGATGCATGTAAAACAGTGAGGAAAGAAAATTCATTGCACTAAACGCTTACTTTGGTAAACATAAAAAAATCAAATTTAAATAATTAGATTTCTGGTTCAAAACACTAAAACAGAACAACCAAATAAACAAAAAGAGAGCACAAAGAAATAAATAATAAAGAAGT
This sequence comes from Physeter macrocephalus, assembly GCF_002837175.3. Taxonomy (NCBI): domain Eukaryota; kingdom Metazoa; phylum Chordata; class Mammalia; order Artiodactyla; family Physeteridae; genus Physeter; species Physeter macrocephalus. The sequence continues at coordinate 2,656,258 of NC_041225.1, read as the reverse complement.
ATAAATTAATAATGTAGAGAATAGAAAAACAATCCAACTGGTAAGTCAAATTCCTGGTTTATTAAAAACATTTAAGAAAGTACACAGGCTTCCCTGGTGGCACAGTAGTTGAGAGTCCGCCTGCCGATGCAGGGGAAACGGGTTCATGCCCCTGTCTGGGAGGATCCCACATGCCATGGAGTGGCTGGGCCCATGAGCCATGGCTGCTGAGCCTGCGTGTCTGGACCCTGTGCTCTGCAACGGGAGAGGCCACAACAGTGAGAGGCCCACGTACTGCAAAAAAACAAAAACAAAATCAAAAACAAAAACAAACACAAACTATTGGCTGACTTTATCAAGAAGCAAAAGGATGAGAAAGAATATGCACAGTAAGAAATAACAAGAGGGAAATAACCACTGCAATTGGAGAAATTCAAAGAAATCCTAAATTGGAGCTAAAATGTTTAAAAGCATACCAATGCTCATAAGAAGAGATAAATATACCAAAGAGTACCCCCACAAAAAATGCACCAGGCTCAGATACTTTTATAGGGTAATTTTACAAATTCTTCAAAGATCAGGTTGTCCTAATACTCCATTATTTATTCCAAGCCATTGAAAAGGAAAGAAATTGTTCTAATTATTCTTAACATGCAATGATAAATATAATACAAATAAGAAAACTGCAGAAAAATTTCATTAATATGTATTAATGCAGAAATAAAGAAAAATATAAGAAACTGAATTCTACACCACATTAAGAAATGCATGATGCTCAACTGGAATTTATATCAGGAACACAAAGTTCCTTCAATATTAGAAAGTCCATTAACAACACACAACATATGAATACACTTATGGAAAAAAAGTCATTATCTTCATACATGCTGAGAAAACTGGCAACAAAATTCATCATCTACTCTTGACAAAAACACTCAAGAAAATAGGAATTGACAGTTACATTTTTAATATCATAAGATGTCATTACCTTAGTCTTAAAGCCAGTGTCTTCTTTCATGAGAAAATCCTAGAGGCATTTCCAATAATATCAGGAACACAACCAGAATGTCCATTATTTCTTTTTTTTTTAATGACTTTATGGGAGTATAATTGCTTTACAATATTGTGTTAGTTTCTGCTGTACAACAAAGTGAATCAGCTATATGTATACATATATCCCCATATCCCCTCCCTCTTGAGTCTCCCTCCCACCCACCCTATCCCACCGCTCTATGTCATCACAAAGCCTTGTGCTGCTCTCCCTGTGCTATGTAGCAGCTTCTCACTAGCCATCGTTTCACATTCTGTAGTGTACATATGTCAGTGCTACTCTCTCACTTTGTCCCAGCTTCCCTTTCTCCTCCATGTCCTCAAGTCCATTCTCTATGTCTGTGTCTTTATCCTGGCCTGCCACTAGGTTCATCAGTACCATTTTTTTAAATTCCATATATGTGTGTTAGCATACAGTATTTGTTTTTCTCTTTCTGATTTACTTCACTTTGTGTGACAGACTCTAGGTCCATCTGCCTCATTACAAATAACTCAATTTGTTCCTTTTTATGTCTGAATAATAATCTATTGTATATATGTGCCATGTCTTCTTTATCCATTCCTCTGTTGATGGACATTTAGTTTGCTTCCATGTCCTGGCTATCTTAAATAGTGCTACAATGAACACTGTGGTACATGACACTTTTGGAATTATGTTTTTCTCTGGGTGTGTGCCCATTAGTGGAATTTCTGGGTCATATGGTAGTTCTATTTTTAGTTTTTTAAGGAAACTCCATACTGTTCTCCATAGTGGCTATATCAATTTGCATTCCTACCAACAGTGCAGGAAGGTTCCATTTTCTCCACACCCTCTCCAGCATTTATTGCTTGTAGATTTTTTGATAGTGGCCATTCTGACTGGTGTGATGTGATACCTCATTGTATTTCTGATTTGCATTTCTCTAATGATTACTTATGTTGAGCATCTTTTCATGTGTTTGTTGGCAATCTGTATGCCTTCTCCAGAAAAACATGTATTTAGGTCACCTGCCCAGTTTTAGATTGGGTTTCTTTTTTATTTTTTTGATATTGAGATGCATGATCTGCTTGTATATTTCGGAGGTTAATCCTTTGTGAGTTGCTTCATTTGCAAACAATTTCTCTCATTCTGAGGGTTGTTGTCTTTTCATCTTTTTTATAGTTTCCTTTGCTATACAAAAGCTTTTAAGTTTCATCAGATCCCATTTGTTTATTTTTATTTTTATTTCCACTAATCTAGGAGGTGTGTCAAAAAAGATCCTGCTGTGATTTACGTCATAGAGTATTCTGCATATGTTTTCCTCTAAGAGTTTTATAATGTCTGGCCTCATGTTTAGACCTTTAATCCATTTTGAGTTTATTTTTGTGTATTTTATTAGGAAGTGTTCTAATTTCATTCTTTTACATGTGGCTGTTCAGTTTCCCAGCACCACTCATTGAAGAGGCTTTCTTTTCTCCATTGTATATTTTCACATCCTTTGTCAAAAATAAGGTGACCATAGGTGTGTGGGTATATCTCTGGGATTTCTATCTTGTTCCATTGACCTATATTTCTCTTTTTGTGCCAGTACCATACTCTCTTGATTACTGTAGCTTTGTAGTATTGTCTGAAGTCAGGAAGCCTGATTCCTCCAGCTCCGTTTTTCTTTCTCAAGATTACTTTGGCTATTCAGTCTTTTGCATTTCCATACAAACTGTGAAACTCTTTCTTCTAGTTCTGTGGAAAATGGCAGTGGTAATTTGTTAGGGAGTGCAGTGAATCTGTAGATTGCTTTGGGTAGTATAGTCATTTTCACAATGTTGATCCCTAGGTATTTTATTCTTTTTGTTGCATTGGTAAATGAGAGTGTTTCCTTAATTTCTCTTTCAGATTTTTCATTGTTAGTGTATAGGAATGCAAGAGATTTCTGTGCATTAATTTTGTATCCTGCAACTTTACCAAATTCATTGATTAGCTCTAGAAGTTTTCTGGTAGCATCTTCAGGTTTCTTTATGTATAGTAACATATCATCTGCAAACAGTGACAGGTTTATTTCTTTTCCAATTTGGATTCCTTTTATTTCTTTTTCTTCTCTGATTACCATGTCTAAAAATTCCAAATCTATGTTGAATAATAGTGGTGAGATTGGACACTCGTGTCTTGTTCCTGATCTTGGAGGAAATGTTTCCAGTTTTTCACCATTGAGAAGGATGTTGGCTGTAGGTTTGTCATATATGGCTTTTATTATGTTGAGGTAGGTTCCCTCTATGCCCACTTTCTGGAGATCTTTTATCTTAAATTGGTGTTGAATTTTTTTAAAAGCTTTTTTGCATCTATTGAGATTAACATATGGTTTTTATCCTTTAGTTTGTTAATATGGTGTATCACACTTATTGATTTGCATATATTGAAGAATCCTTGCATTCCTTGGATGAACCCCACTTGATGATGGTGTATGATCCTTTTAATGTGCTGTTGGATTATGTTTGCTAGTATTTTTTTGAGGATTTTACATCTAGGTATCTCAGTGATACTGGGCAGTAATTTTCTTTTTCTGTGACATCTTTGTCTGGTTTTTGGTATCAGTATGATGGTGGCCTCATAGAATGAGTTTGGGTGTTTTCCTCCCTCTGCTATATTTTGGAAGAGGTTGAGAACGATAGGTGTTAGCTTTTCTCTAAAAGTTGGTAGAATTCGCCTGTGACACCATCTGGCCCTGGGGTTTTCTTTGTTGGAAGATTTGTAATCACAGTTTCAATTTCAGTTCTTGTGATTAGTCTGTTCATTTTTTCTATTTCTTCCTGGTTCAGTATTTGAAGGTTGTGCTTTTCTAAGAATTTGTCCATGTCTTCCAGGTTGTCCCTTTTATTGGCATATAGTTGATTGTAGTAGTCTCTCATAATTCTTGGTATTTCTGAGGTGTCTGTTATTACTTCCCTTGTTTCATTTCTAATTCTGCTGATTTGGGTCTTCTCCCTTTTTTCTCTGATGAGTCTGCCTAATGGTTTATCAATTTTGTTTGTCTTCTCAAAGACCCAGGTTTTAGTTTTCTTGATCTTTGTTATTTTTTCCATCATTTCTTTTTCTTTTATTTCTGATCTGATCTTTATGATTTCTTTCCTTCTGCTTACTTTGGGGCTTTTTTTTTGTTTGTTTTTTGTTTTTTTAACATCTTTATTGGAGTATAACTGTTTTACAATAGTGTGTTAGTTTCTCCTTTACAAC